>NC_052475.1:8119241-8289346 GCF_009730915.1 Dioscorea cayenensis subsp. rotundata
ACTAGGATGTAAATTCCAAGTTAAATACAAAATGCAAATTACAAAGTTGCCCTTGAGAACATATCTCAAGGCAAAATTATTATTATTACAAGATCACCCACGAGAACCCCTATCTTGAGGCAATCTCAAATCTTGGATAGCCCAAACACACATCTCGAGGCAATCCTAAATTTTATGAGGCATGAGAACGGATCTCGAGGCAATGGGAGAAATGCAAATCCTGAAGCACCGAGTACGTATCTCGAGGTAGAGTGAATTTTTTTATAAGAATAAAAAAATATTAATAAGATAATAAATAAAAATGCGAATAATGAAATAATAAATAAATAAAAAAATTCAGAAATTTAAATTTTTAAAAAAATAATAATAATAAAAAAATTTCGAAAATTTAAATTTTTTTAAATTTAAAAATAATAAATATTCGAAATTTAAATTTCTTTTTTTAAAAATATAATAATAATAAAAAAATTCGAAAGTTAAATTTTTTAAATTTTTAAAAAATAATAATAAATAAAAATCGAAATTTAATAAAAAAATATAATAATAGAAAAATTCGAAAATTTAAATTTTTTTAAATTTGAAATTATAATTCAAATTTAAATTTAAAATAATAATAATAATAATAATAAAATAAAAAATAATAAAGAATAATAAAAATAAAAATAAAAATAAAAATAAAAATAAAAAGAAATAAAAACTATTATTTTAAAAAATTTTATCCTCACCCCTTTGTTGTGATTTGTGGAGGGGTTGGTGGAAAGAAAGATAAGATCCGTTTTTTCTTTTTAAAAGGTGGGAGGAGATCGAGAAAAGAAGGAGGGAAAAAAAGTGAAAAAGGATCCGAAAGAGGAAGAAGGATAGAGCTATAAGGTTTTATCTCTCTCCCTTATACTACCATATATAGATAAAGATATATATATATATTAGATAAAGAAGAGAATTCGAGATCTTTGTCGCGATTTGCTTGCCACTGCTGCTTGCCAAAAAGTTGCAGTCATGGTTGAGTGGGTCGAGATAATGCCGTAACCATGGTGGTACTCACTTTGCCTCGATCGCCCGCCACCCGATGCTTGTCATCGCTTTCGCCGCATACGGCCAGATTGAGGAAGCCAGTATCAAGGTTGAATGGTGAAATAATGCCGCCAACCCACGGTGAAGCTTCCATTATCATCAGCTGCTTGTTATAAACGCTGTCGTAGCTTGTTTGATGGTGTTGTTGTTCACCATGGGACTGATGCTCACTCTTGCTCTCCAATCACTCATGCTGCTTGTAATCTCAATCTCCGCTACGGTTCAACTTCTCCCTCACTCCACTTCCCAACTCCGCCCGGGCGCCATGTCTCCGGCGGCCCGCCTAGTGGCGAAATGTGTGTTCAGATCCGCACGGCTTTCCATGGATCCCCAAAAGGTCACACTTGTCTCCGGATCCCTCTCCACCGAGTTTGAACTACCACATTGACTCGCCGAATAACAATCCCCGACATGCCTTGGGATTTTTAGTCAAGCAAACAAGGAGCAGGGTTAAGGAGATACTATCTCATTATCCCTCAACTATAAAGCAATCTATTGTTATTCCTTTGTTGGATATGGCACAGCTGACAACATGGTGGATGGCTTCCGGTTTCTGCGATGAACGCGATGACTAAAAATTAGAGAAGTTGCTCCAATTCGTGTATATGAAGTTGCTACTTTTTATTCGATGTTTAACTGGACAAAAGTTGGTAAATATCACCTTTTGGCTTGCGACATAACACCTTGTATGATACGTGGTTCTCGTGAAATTGAAGAAGCTTTGCTCAAACATCTAAGAGTTAAGCGGAATGAAGTGACCAAGGATGGCCTATCTTACGTTGGAGAAATGGAGTGCATGGGGTCTGCTGCGTTAATGCTCAATATTGATCAGCGTGGTGACTATTCTTATTCTTAAGAAGGATATACATTACAATTACTATGAAGACGTCACTCCCAAAGCGAGTCATTGAGATTGTTGAGACCTAAAAAAATATATAAAAAATGATGAATAAAAAAATGATAATAATAAAAATAATAAAAAAATGAGAAGCCTAAAGGCCCACCATACATGTACCCGTGTATGACAAATTTTTTTGAGAAGTATGCACATGTCCATGACAAAATAATGAAGCAAAATAAAAATGATAATGAGAAGCATGACATGCATGCATATGGAGTAATAAAAAAGAAAAAAAATTCATAAATCATATAATAAAAAAAAACAAAAAAAAAAGAAGAAGAAGAGAGAGGGAATATCATCAGGTGCAACCAGAGAAGTGCGAGTAGAAATAATAATAATAATAATAATAATAATAATAATAATAATAATAATAATAATAATAATAATAATAATAATAATAATAATAAAAAAGAATCAAAAAGCATGCAATATATGTATACAATAATAAAAAAATTGCATGGGATGTACGTGAGTGGCTACTTGGCATCTTGGCAAGGGATAGTAGACTTAAGATCAATATCCATGGCAAATGGAATCGGAAGAAAAACTTCACTTCTAATAATTAGAAACATGAGTGAGGGATTTATGTTTTTAAAAATAATAAATAAATAAAATTGCCATGAAGCGATGAAACAATATCTATTGCCAAAACAGGAATAACAATAATTCTCAACTCAAGAACATCAGTCCTTGCTGCTGCTAATTCTCCGTCTGGCCGAAAATGATGGGTGTAGAGGCTAACGATGATTTTGCAGACAATAATCCTTTATAGATTTGATCTCATTTTCATTCGTAAAAGATATTAAAATGTGTGACCAAGACAAGTGAATAGCTACCCACATTATCAAAGTTCCTGCTACTAATGCTAGTGGAGTCATTGACGAAGTGATTGTATTCGCGTCCGGAGATATATATATATCTATATATCAATGCATAGGTCATTGATCTTAAGTCCATTGGCAGTAGCACTTCAAGACTTGATGATTTCAAGTATGTAAAGGAAAGCAGAGATGCATGCATTTAATGGTCGAGTTAATGGATGCCGATGAAGCTGACAAAAGCATGACTTTGTCACTGTCTTTGATGATCTAAAAACCAAATACAAGTGGTGTTCTTTGGTACACATGGAATATATGTATGCATGCGTGCTGGTCTTTTAAAATAATAATAATAATAACAATAAAAATCCAAAAAAATACATGGACCGGGATGCATGTTATGTGTGCATATAAGTAAAAAAATGTAAAAAATAACAATAAAAAAAAAAGGGGGCATGCATACGTGTATGGAAAAAAGGGCATAAATAGTAATAAAAGAATGAGAAAGCATGTTCGTTTGCCGAGATGAAAAAAATAACAAAAGAGAAGAGAATAAAAAAATTAATTAATTAAAAAATGATGAATGATAAAAATTTTTTTTTAGAAATATGCGATTTCACGTGCATGTTTTAAAAAAAATGGTCCCACTTGTCATACACATGGGTACATATATATCTATCCCTAAATATATATGTATACTCAAATAAATAAAAAAATCCTCTATAATAAGCTGTGGACTGAAATAGATTTAAATAAATAAATAAATAAATAAATAAATAAATCTAGAAATGATAGCATCTTTGCTAATCTCAAAGCAACAACCCAGGGATGTTGGTCTCGAGATAGTAGTTAAATTTATCTCAAGGTGGCAATGAGATATATAACGCGATAATAAGACAAAAGGCGTTGGTGGTCTATTCATTTCAAGACGGTGACCAAAAATTATAAAAAAAGAGGCGGTAATGAAATATACGTCTCAAAAATGGCAATCTGGCGAGCAGCGAGTGACAAAGGCACGAGACAGCGGCGATAATATATATATATATATATATATATATATATATATAGATATGTACATATAAGTGATGTAGTAAATATGTTTATTTATAATTCATAAATCTTCTTGCTCTTACTTGTACCTTTTGCCCTTAATCGGAGGTTCCTAAGATTTCTAATCTGGGGTAATTAATAATAGGGGCTTGCCCCTATTAGGAATGAAAGAACCCACAAAACAAAATATGACATTTGTGCTTCGATATATTGTCTGGTGTCTTTTCATGATGCCAGATGCATATTTTCGATCCCACAGTGAGAATGTTTCAGGACAAGCATTTTGGTCCTTGGTGCCAAATGATAAGTGCTTGTGTATGAGTAATACAAAGTATACTTTTCTTACATTGAACATTACTTTTATCAAATTTTATGGCTCATTCGTGTGTATTTGTATTCTTTTGTGCATTTAGGGTTATGGAGACAAGTTTAGGAGAAAGGAAGCAAAAGGAGATCGCGCATATAATTATTGATGAAGATTCTTGGATCGAACAAAGGTGAAGACACAAGTTGTGCTCAAAGACATGTGGGTGTGTGCCAATCTCCATTATGCTCGAGAGAATACACGAAGTGGAGGGGCACAAAGGCATTCATACTCATGTGTTCTGACTTGTGCAATATTATCAACAACTTTGTCAATGTGGTTTCATTGAAGACGCGTAGTGATCTATCGCATGGATGTGTGCCCATTCATTTGGCTTCGATGAAAAGAGGGAATTCGGGAGCATTCCGGCGAAGTACTATAGTAGTTTACTACAGCAAAATCATTGCAGCAAAATCACTGTACTAGTTACTGTTCACAGCGCGCAGGAAATGAAGACCTGGAAATCCACACGGCCATGTGGAAATTCCACACGCCCGTGTGGATGCCCGATTCTAGCCCTATAAATACCGCTTTGAGAGTTTTATTTGGGAATCTTTTCCCATCTTTTGCCCATTTTTGGAGGCGCTCGCCACTAGTGTTTAGAGAGGCGTTTGCTTGGTCCTAGGAGCGGTCCTATGGCATTCGACATCGAGTTCCTTTGGAGGATAACTATTGGGGAAGCTTTTGTCGGCATCGATTCGGCGAGGTGTGTCCTAGGTTTGACAAAGGAACCTTTAGAGAAGATGAGATGGCTCCGCATGACCATCGATACGAACTAGAAGGGGGTTTTATCTATGGATTGCATGCATTTACTTTTGATTTCATTGTTGATTGTGTATTTCTCTATGGAGAGCTAAACCCCTAGTGGGTGCTTGGACTTGTAAACCCTAGGATGATTTTATTTCATTGACTCTTTTTATGTTTCTCTAATTGATGTTTTAATTGAGTTTCAACCTTGAATGCTTGTTGAATTGATTTTCCCTTAGAGTAACACTAGGGTTGATAATCTATCTTGGTAATCCTTGTGGATGGGTGACACTCGATTAGGATTAGACAAAAGCAAGGTTGGAGAGGGTCGAGAGGGTGAGTCGAGAGGTAGCGGAACGTCCCATTTCCCTTCCGATGTGGTTTATCCTACCTCCACGTTCCAAGAGTTCTTTGCGGTCATGATAGAGTAAAGTGCTAAGAGACAAACTCCACTGGGGCTTAGTTGCGTAAGCAATAGAGTGAAGTGTTGAAGTAATCCTTAGTGGTGAGGCTTAATTGTGACTGGGGGTCTTTCGCCTGGACCAAAGGGTTATATCTATATTAGGGAACAGGGTTTATCACTTAGAATCCCTAGAGCTTCAAGCAACCCTACATAGTGTGAGGCATTGAGAGTATCCTTTTCCACTAGGGTAAAGTGTAAGGGTTAGTCACGGTTGACCTTAGGTTGGGGACCATGTGTCTTTGGATTTCCATGACTCATTAAACTTCAATTAGGAGGCATAATAAGTAGTATTGCACTTGAAATAATAGTTCTATGGTGAGCAATATCCGGGTACCCCATTTTCTTATTGATTACCTCTCCTTATTCCTATTGCTTTCTTTTCTCTTTTCTTTATTTTTATTTGCATTGATATTGTTTACATAAATCACCAATCGTTCATTCTATAGCTAAATCGCATTACTATTTGCTTCTTAACAACTATTCCCTGTGTATACGACTACCCACTCACCGAGGTACTTTATTACTTCTACAACTTGTGCAAATGAAATTGGAGTCTCTTTTTGAGACATGGTATAGGTTCAAGAATCTCCTGCGGAAATGTTTCAGGACAAGCATTTTGGTCCTTGGTGCCAAAGCTGCAAGAAAGCATTCAAAGAAGATCAATTCATCACAACAGGGTGTGACCCAGTAATCCGCACGAGCATCTGGGCTAGCCACACGCCTGTGTGGAATCCCAACCATGGCTTCTACAATCATACAAAGGCAAGCAAAGGTGATTCCCATGAAGAAAAATGCCTAAAACCCATGAAATTTGAATAGATCTAGAAAATGTAACCATAGAGAAGGTTAGGAAGATGAGAGCTTACCAGCATGAATCAGAGATTAAGGGTTATAAGAATGAAGAACATGAATTGTTTTGGAATCCAAAAGGTGTGACTCTTGGAGTGGAGAAGTGGGGAGATGAAGGGTTGTAAGAATGAAGAACATGAATAGTGACCCCTTCTCATCAATAAAATCCACATGGGGATGTGGAAATTCCACACCCCCATGTGAGTACTATAGACAGGGGTGTGGAAATTCCACACCCTTGTGTGGGCTGCAGAATTTCTGCAGATTACAGCCTACACAGACATTTACACTCCTCAATCCAAGTCAAAATTCTTGACTAAAAACATGAATACCATCATAGACCATGCCACACACATGTATACATATTAAAACACTGAAAATTATCATGAAAAACTTAAAACCAACATAAATAAAAAATGACACCCACTAATGGACAATTATTTATGCAAAAATGAAAACTAAGCTAGAAAACAATTACAAGTCTGGTTGCCTCTCAAGAGGCACTTGTTTTATGTCACTAAGCTTGGCGTGCCTGTCCTTACCTCAAGGTGGCTCATGGAGATGTATGGTCTCCTTTGTGGCTTGAATACACAAATGATAGAAATTCTGCAGGATCAAAAGAAATTTATGGAACATGTTACCAAATAAGGGAATACCACTCTCCACTTGTTAGTGCTCATTCCCAAGAGTGTTGGAATGTTTTTTTTGTGGTGATGTCTCAACCTCTTCATGTGATGGAATATCTATTTCAAAACTCTCGTGTTGGGTTTATTTTTTGGAAACTTGTTTCACTTGTACACTCATCTCCTTTTCTTCAATGTCTGACCACTCTTCACATGGGTCTGGATGAAGAAATTCCTACATGTACTCATTAGAAATCTCATCAGTAACATCAATAAAATAACATGTATCATCAAAGTCAAGAGAATGCTTCATGGCTTTGGTGAGGAAGTCTGTGATCTTCTCTTCTCCAATGTGTAGCGTCATCTCACCTCCATCCATATCGATAAGTACCTTGGAAGTATATAGGAAGGACCTTCCTAAAATCAGAGGGACCTTCACATCCTCATCGACATCAAGCACCACAAAATCTTCAGGAAAAATATACTTATCAACCTTTACTAAAATATCTTCTATTATATCTCTTGGATGACAAACTGAATGATCGACTAGCTGTAATGTCATTCAGGTTGACAAACTGAATGATCGACTAATGTATATGACATTACATTAATGCAGGCCCCTAAATCAGCTAGTGCCTTTTCTTTCCCCAAATCTATGATTACACATGGAATGATGAAGCTTCCCGGATCTTTCCTCTTACTCGGCAGATTTTTCTAAAGCATTGTCGAGTAATTCCCATCCAAATCTATAGCTACACTCTCCTCATCTTTCTTTTGTTGTTCAAGAGGTCCTTTAAGAACTTTGAATACCGGGGAATTTGTGACAGTACCTCCATAAACGTAGGGGTGAGCAAAAAAATCCAAATCCGATGATCCAATCAAGTATCCAAATTTTTGACCCAAATTTTTTGGGTACCTGATCTGAAAAAAAGAGTCGGGTACCCGATCTGAATTCTTTAGATAAAAACTGGGTCAGATTCGGGTAGAGAGATTAAAAATTGGGTAACCGAATCCGATCCGGTTTTTACATTTTAATATATTCTTATATATAGATACATAATAATTTTAAATTTTATATGGTCTAAAAAGGAATATAGGAAAAAAAATTCAAATCTCTCACATCTAAACCCTTTAAGAGTTATATATAAATGCATATATATATATATATTAATAAATTTAAATTTTACAAAGGCTAAAAGTAAAAAAAAAAAAAATATCCAAGTGCCTAATCTAATAACTTAAAAAGTTATATACTTATATAGTTATGTATATATATTAATAAATTTAAATTCTACATAGATTAAAAGTACAAAGAAAAAATCCCAAATCTCTGCCTCCCAGTCCCCAACGACCATCATCCTGCCTCTTCTTTCCAGTCTCCATCCAAATATCTTCTCTCTCTAGCAAACCAATGATCATTATTTATGAGACACTTGATGATTTCGAAGATATTTTTTTTTTTTTAATGACTAAGATTGATAAAACTCTTTATTATTTTTGTTGACTTTTGCTGTGTGGAGAATAATATAAGAATTTAATACTCTTTATAAGTTATAAGTTTTTCATATTTGTTTTTTATGTAATGTTGTTATATAAAGCAAATCTATAGAGTAGATAAAACTTAAATTCGGATTTGGATATCCGATATCCAATCCGGTTTAAACCGGGTACCCAATTCTTGGTACCCAGTTTAAACCGGGTCAGACACAGGTCAAGTTTTTGCCGATCCGAAAAACTGGGTACTCAATCCGCTTTTAAAAACTGGATCGGGTACCTAATTTTGCTCACCCTTACATAAATGGGATGTTAATGTGTAGCTGTTTAAATAGATCCAGAAATTTCTTATTTTGCTCATCAGTTTGGTCCTTCTTCAAACATGCCAGATAAGGGATTCTTGGTTTAAATGGAGGTGTTGTAGCTACCTCCTTCTCCTTGTCTTGAGCCTTATCCATTGGCTTCCCTTGAGGTATTTCAGTAGTCTTCTCAGTGGGGAGCTTTTCTTGAGGAAATTCAAAAATTTCCTCCAATAGGAAGCTTCTCTTCAAGCTCTTGACCACTCCTTAAAGTGATCGTCTTTACATGCTCCCATCGGTTGGTCACTGTATTGCTTGGCAAGCTTCATTGGGGTCTCTCCGCTAATGACTTCGCTATTTGACCCACTTGGTTCTCGAAATTACGTAGCCAAGCAGTGTAATTACGGAGTGTCATTTCTACATTCGGAAATCTAGTATCGGTTAACTGAATAAACTTTGTCTAAACCTTCTCCAACTCTGAAACTTTCTCTGGAATAGAAGATATTTACTGAAATCCTGGTGGGACAGTAGGATTTTGCTTTCCTTGGTTACTCCACAAGAGCTTTGGGTGGTTCCTCCATCCTAGGTTGTAGGTATTGCTATAGGAATTAGCTTGTCATCTCCCTGCATTACCTACAAAGTCAACTTGATCAATCAGGGCTGAAATACCAACTGAAATAGGACAGTCTGCTGAAGTGTTTATACCCCCACAACCATCACAACTAGTGATTGAGGCCACCCTTGGTGAAGTTAAAGTTCTAATTTCTTGGTCAATGTCTCCACTTGGGCTGCCAAGGCTGTGACTGTGTCAACCTCATAAATATTGACCACTTTCTTCTTCTCCCTAGCATTCCATTGATAGCTATTTAGAGCCATCTCTTCAATCAGTTGTCAGGTAGCTTCTAGGGTCTTTTTTCTTAATGTTCCTCCTACGGCGGCATCTAGAAGCTGTCTAGTGCTTGGATTCAACCCTTTTAAAATGTATGAATGATCATCTAATTGAGGAATCCATGTTGAGGGCATTTCCGTAAAAGATCCTTAAATCGTTCCCATGTCTCAAACAATTATTTTAGCTCCATCTGAACATATGAAGATATCTCATTGCGAAGCTTTGTCGATTTTCCCGGAGGGAAGTAACTTGCAAGGAAAGCTTCTACCATTTCATCCCATGTTGTATTGGAAGCTCTTTGTAATGATTGGATTCACTGTTTGGCTCTACCTTTCAATGAGAATAGGAAAGCTCTCAAGTGAATTGCATCATCTGAAATCCCATTAATTTTCAACATGTCACACACTTCAAGGAAATTTTCAATATGGTTGTTCGGATCTTCATCAGCTAATCCACTAAACTGTGTGGACTGCTGAAACATTTGAATAAAACCCTACTTTAGATCAAAATTTTGGGCTATAACCAGTGGCTGAACAATGCTCGACTGTATCCCATGAGCTATAGGTGTGGTAAAATCTGAAAGTTTTCTCTTGTACTCATTATGTTCTGCCATGTTTTGAAATTAATCAACCTCTATTTAAGCTGGATAATTCTATTCTTATGCAGGTTCCTTTCCCCTTCTATGAAGTCTGTGTTTAATCTCAAAATCTTCTTCGACTAATGTCGAAGGATTTCCTTGAGTCATAACCTGTAGCTAAAATTAAGAAAAAGAAAAAGTAAGAATGGCGAAGGAAATGTATATGAAATAGAGAAACAATGAAAAATTGAATGACTAAAGTAACAAGTCCTAGCGTTCCTAATATCTTGTTCCCCTGTAAAGATGCCAAAAACTTGACACACTCCTTGCGTATGTTTGTAAGTGCATGGATCGTTCAAGTAATAAAGTATACCCACTGGGTTGGGTAGTCAAATCCACAAGGAACAAGAGTATTAGTAATAGGTACTTCTAAGTTATCTAGTCGAATGACCAAGAGTATGATGTGATGAATTAATTCATGAAAAGGTGAATGTCACGAAAAATTAAGCAAGAGTAAAATGAAAGAATGTCTCAATCAAAGAAAAATGAAATATTCTAGCAATGTACCACCTAGGATTCAAACATTAAGCTCAAGATTCACAAATTGTTCCTAACCCGATTTAATTAAGTCATAGAAATCCAAAGATAATCGGTTCCTCCCTCTAGATCACCGATACTAGTCTCTTACGAGGTTTGGGCGGAGAAATCTCATAGTCTTAACACCTCACATCACATATGACCGCAAAACAGTCTAGGGATTCTAAAGGATGTATTTGATTTCTAAGAATAGACCTAGCCCTACTTCTAGGTGAAAGGTCACTAGCCCCACTTTCTCAGCATCTCAGACTACATATGGTTATTTAGAGCTTGAGGAATATGGAGATAGAATACACCAATCGGAAGGAAAAGGAGGCGCTCCACTATCTCATGACTCACCCTCTCAACCCTCTTCAATCTTGAGGTTCTAACTCTAATGGAGACCTCTCTCTAACCAAGGTGAATGAATCAATGCAAACCAATCAATCAATAGATCAATAATGCAAGCAAGCATTAAGAACACAAAATTAAAACTCAACTAAACTCGGATTAAAAAGAAAACACAATGTAAATCAATACAAAGAATAGAATCCTAGGGTTCACATGCCCAAATATCCTCTACAATTTAGCTCTCCATGGAGTAAGTTACAAAACAAATGATAAAAGAGTACAAATCTCTAAAAGCCATGGAAATAAGCCCCCTTTGAATTCGTGATGATGGGCTTGATGGGTCGTTTCAACATCTTGATGGATTCCTCTTCTAAGCTAGGAGTTCCAATGGCTTCCTTAATGCTATGACAGAGGAGAAATGAGCATAATAAGTCAACAACCTAATTTTAATACCTATATTTCAAAAAAAAAAATTTAATAATATATTTTACGAATATATGTTTTTTAATATATTATCTAATTATGTCATTAAATATTGAAATATATTCATTAAATAAATATGTTCATTATGATGTAAAATGTAAATAATTAAAATGATGAATGAAATGATTGTGAGTATTATGGTATAACTATTATGGAAGATAGTCTAATGAGTAACAGTTTAATGGATTGATGAGGTGGCATGTGCATCAAACTCTTGGATAGTATAACCACTACAAATATCTTTAGAGTCAATAAGAATTTTAGTGAATGCTTCATTATGGTAATATATCTTTAAGGAATGTAGCATTTTTAGATTCCATAATAATCTGTTAGTAATATCATTCACTTCAGATTTTGTTACAAGAAATATATAAGTAGAATTATGAAGAGCATACCAAATGAATACACAAATAAACAATTATAGATCAATCTTTTCATTTCTAAATCGTAGGAAGATTAACTTTGACTAGACATCCCCATACATTCAAGTAACAGATTAGTCTTTCATTTTTCCGAAGTTCACAGGGTTTTATTTACAAATTTTTAAGTGATAGTCTATTAATAATATAAATGATATAAGTAAACCCTCTTGTTGGGTGTGAAACAACTACAGAAGTGCACATATCGTCAAGAAGTACCAAAGTGATGAATAGAGTATCAATCCCATGAACAATTATACAAGTATCTACTAAACAATAAAATTATCACAATTGAACCTTATTCAAATAATCTATAAATTGGTTACATTTTTAAGAAAAACTGAATAGACTGCGAGTAGGTAAATATCTATATATGAAATTAGGATTATAAATCCCCTTAACCTCGCATGTGACAAATTTTAATTTCATATATCTTCCCTTAATGAGTGAGTTATTATTCTAGAATCTTGATGTGTGTTCGCTAGCAAGTGTACAAGTCATTAAGAAATAACTCACATGAATATATGAGTGTTGTATTCCACCGAGACAAGGAAGTATTATTATTCACTTCTCGTCTATTATATAGCCTACAAATTGGAGTGATAATTTTAAACTAGAAGAACTAAGAAATGAAGGCAACGCTTTAATAAATGAGATCAACAACTATCGAGAGAAATTAATAAGTAGAGATAACATCGTATATAGGATCCTCTTGGGACTTCAAATACGACTAAATCAATGAAACTTGGCAATGCAATGGTGGTTTTGGATCTAGAGAGCTCTAGGTTAAACCATTCCCAATCTCTTAGGGGTCGTTTGGTTCATGTTAATGACATATTACCACGTAACGAGATTACCATGGTAATATGAGTGGGAATGTTATATGGGTGGGAATATTGCGGTAATTTAATATAACCATGTTTGGTTGGGAACTTTTATTACTTTGGTTTTCATGGTAATCAATTTGTTAAAATATAAAAATTTATAAGATTACCATGGTAATCCAAGATAGACACCAAATTTGGTGGTAATAGGATTACCACTTTCTTGGTAATATTTATAAGTTGGTAATATAATATTACCATACAGATTACCACTAATACAATGCCAAACGTGGTAATATTTTCAGATTACCACGTAACACATGGTAATCCTTCTACATTACCGTGAACCAAATGGCCCCTTCGTGATTAGTCCTAATCCCATACGAGAATGGATCAAAATCTCTAATCGAATTCCCCTACTATTACATTACACTCTATGAGTCTCTTTCTTTTGACTTAACCAAATTTGGAGGGTTGCTAACATCCAATCTCTTGGTGAATTAACAACTAAGGCCCTTTTCATTTTATTTAAGATCTAGTACAAAGGAATTCACATTCTCTAGGTACAACTAAAACAAGAGCTAAAGAGTTCTCCATATGTAGTACAAGGCACTAAAGAATCGTAGGTTGAATCACAAAGCTCTCAAATGCATTAACCAAAAATCATCAATAAAATGTCACAAATTCATCCCATGGTTCACCGATATCTGGTGGGCTTAGGAGTTTAATTTGACATTAATGAGGTTTCAACAAAATAAAAAGAAGAAAATACAAAGAAACTCATAATGAACAATGCCTCAAATATGATGGATGAGAGAAGGATCCTTGGCGATGCCGATGACACCATACTTAGATTTCTCTAGAGTGCAACTACCTTAAAGCTATATTGTGAGAACTGGTTCATTTTTGTGTTTATGTATGTTGGTCAGCCACAAAGGTGGGTATGGGCAGGCTTCATAAAGGCTATTTTTAGATATATATATATATATATATATATATATAAGTATATATATGAGTGGATATATATATATATATATGTGTGTGTGTGTTTGTATATGTGAGTGGATATATATACATATATATATATATATATATATATATATATATATGTAAGTGGATACATATATTATATATATAATCATTTGCTGCTTTGGTGAATGCATGGAATCCTTTGAACGAGTGGAATTTTTTTTCAATTGCCACGTGTGTGTGTGTGTGTATATATATTCTTTCGTATTTTATTTCTTTTCTTTTCTTTTTTCTCTTCGTTTTCTTCTAGTTCTTCTTTGATTATCGACCGGTTTTTCCTTAAATTTCTTGACCATTTTCGTCATGGAGACTAGGAAAAGTATTTTATACGTGGATCTACCATTTCATCAGGAAGGAATTGACGATTGGAGTTCGTTTCTTTGAGTTTGAGGGTAAGGCTTATCTAGCTTTTGGGTTTAGATTTCTCGAATTAAATCAAAAAATTTCTTGAGAATCTTAGCCTTAGATGAGGGTAGGAGTAATGAGGGACTTTAATCCCTTGTTATTTCTCCATTTTGGTGAAGATTCGAAGTTGACTTTTCGTCGGCATATTAGGGCTCGTGTAGGACCAATGGTTCTTAGAGAACCCTTAGTTCTATCTAACCATGTAGGTAGTCGATGAGTGAGGTTAGCTTGTGGGTTTGTTTAGATTTATTCAGAGGTCGATTTGGAAACCTTGTGGTTTTTATTGCATACTAGGGTCGCATTTTCTAATTTTTATTTCTTTTTGAAATCCCTTGACTTCTATTTGGTTGTTGGTTTAACTTGTCCCAGGAGGTAAGACCTCAGGCAGGGGCAAGGAACTAGCGGTGGGGTAGCGTTAGACTTGTGGTCATGCATGTCGGTGGCTCTGGACTTAGCCACTGCCACGGCTAAGGATGAAGAGTTTTGAGGCTGGTTACTTGTTCTTGATTTTAGTGTAATATTTGCTAAACTATTGTATTACAAGAACAAGCTGTGGATTGATATATGTTTTCTATATTTGTTTCGAATTTGATTATCATATTGTATTCTCAATATGAATGTTTACTCATGGGTATTGTTTTCTCTACACAGTTCATATTTCATATTCCATTTTTTGTATTTTGTATAAACTGTGCAAAAATGATTATGTTATTTTATTCAATAAACTGATATGATTCTAGTATGAGCACGGGAATTGGGATATTGTAAATCATGTATTTTGTATTTCATATTCCATAGTTTATATAAACTCTACGATAATGATTATATGTTATAATATGTGTTTTGTACTATATGGATACTTTGCTTTATTCGATAAACTAATATGACTCTAGTATGAGCATGGTTATTGGGTTGTTGTCCATTCTATATTTCATATTTTGTATTCATATTTATATAAATTGTGGAACAGGTTTGCATCACATATATGGTATGTGTTTACGACATGTATTACATGCAGCTTCCTTCACTGAGTAACATAGTTATTCACCCATCTCCCTCTCTTTCTAGGTGATAGGTTAGTAGTAATGCGGGTGGGCTGGTTGGGCTAGATTCTGCACCAGAATTTTGTTTGCATTTATTTTGTGTACACACCTCTACTGAATATATGTGCATACAGGTGGGATCCACTTATGCTGTTTTTTTCTTGTTGGTTTGAGTGTTTTCTATTTATGTTGATCACCAGGTATTTTTTTATATCATGACTTGTATTATTGTAGCCATTATTGTCATTATTCCTGCTTATCTAGGTGTTATCCAGGGGTGTGCCCTGGTTTGTTGAGCTTGCTTCATTATAGAAATTATTGTCATTCTTCCTGCATGTCTAGGTGTTGTTCAGGGGTGTATCCTGTTTTGTTGTATGATTATTCAGTATTATTCTTGTTATCAAGGTCAGACCATGCCATAGGTTAGCTATTATGGCGATCCAAGGTCAGGGAGGACACTGCCTTACCCTTGGATTGTCGAGGCAGTAGTGTCGATGACGCCGGGACTTACGGGTTGGGGCGTAACATATAGTGCCCTCTGTTGATTATCGAAGTGATTCTAGTGATAGATCTTTAAGCTTTCCCTTCTATTGATGAGATCTCATGATCTCTATGTCTTTTCATGTGGAAAATCCTCACCAAACAAGCAACCATGAAAAGATCCTTTTCACAATTGCTATTTATACTTTCGGTTTATGCAAGGCTATATATGATAGCATAGGAGCCCGAATAAGGTGTCCTAGGTCAAGTCTTGATGCAAACGGGATGTCTAAGTGCTTGGATAACCAAATCTTCAAGCAACCATGCAGGCATATATGACTACCTGCATGGCTTTCTAGCCATACCATGCTACTAGACATACATGCCACATGCTAAGTAGCATGGTGTTCTAGCTAGGGCTCCTATGGCTTCTGTTGATGGCTTCTGTTCTCAATTCTCTCGAGCGAGGGACTATACTTTAATTGTGTGCTTGTGTATGGTAGCTCGTATGGAGTCTCTTTATCATCAAACTTGTCCAATTTATTTTTAAATCACTCTAAAATGTGCGCTCAATCTTTCGATACCTATTTTAGGCCCTATGGAACACAATATACCAAATTAAGCACAAGATAGCATCAAGAATGCATGCAAAGACTACAAAACCATGGTATAAAATTATCAATATTTAGATAGTTATCAAATCTCTTATGTATCTAAAAGCACATCTCAGAGTCAATTATGTATACCTACTGATGCTCCCTTTTCAAGCAAGTGTACTACTCGTATCAAGTAATAAAGTGTGCTAAAAAACATGATGTTGATCACACGAGGAATAAAAATACTAGTACTAGCTATGCTCCCATTATTTAGCAAATCAAAACAATAGTATTTGAATTAAGGGGAAAACTGACGCAAATAATCATTGCAAGTACAATGGGTAATTGGGAGATAATCAATAATGAAAAGGTGGTATTTGGACAACGAATCATCCTACAATTGTAATTGCTATTAGATCCTATATTAGTTGAGGGTTTGATTTTCTTAGACCATTGAGACTTCTAGATTAGGCTAATACCTTTCTCAAGGCTATTAGCACCTAATCACACGTGAAGATGGAATGAAATTTATTTCTCATCACTCCTTTATGATTGTCTTAGCATTATGTAAATCCCTCTATTAGAACTAATAGCCTATTCTCTCTAATTCTAATACAAGAGAGTTATGGCACGAAGTATCTACAACTTCCTTTACCTATATTAAATCTATGCATGAAGGCTTTCTTAATCTTAACACATAAATTAAACATGAATTAAAGCTCTTGCTATATATATAATTCCTACATTAAGGCACACAAAGATGAGCCATAAAAGAAATCTATATAAAGTGATAAAAAAAGGATGATTATAAATCCATCCTAGCGTTCTCTAATATGTGAATAATCAAAGATGTTTAGTTCCTTATTATAGAAAAGTTCACATCAAAGACCAAGAAAGAATAAGGAATAAAAGAAAACATATCCTTTCCAATATAGCCATTAAGATCTTTCCTCAAGCAAAGAGCAAGAAAAATGTCTTTCATTAGCTCTGCAATAATAATCTAGTCTGGGTATCTATAGCTAGTTAAGTTCCAAGTTTAAGGCTAACAATGAATACATACCAACAACTGACTTATTAGGCTAAGTAGGATAATTTCAAGCTCTATGTCCCTCCATACCACATTAGCATTAGAAAGTAGGAAAATTTTTATACAATAACACCACAAAAAACCTATAATCATCATCTTCGATCTATATCTATACCCCACTTTAGATGCATAGAAAGATCTATTTCAATGTAGATCCTAGAAAATTTAGCTCAAGGTATTAAGGCGGTATGCTTCTTAATTTTGAGAATGGGAGGCAATGGATTCACATGTATCATTTTCCTAAAATTAAATCAGAAAGTGATGCAATAGTAGCCACTAAGTAATGGTCTCTACCTTCTCAAAAGTTGGTTTAAAATTCTCTTGCGAAGATAATCTCTTGAGCACCAGTCCATTAATGTTCCATGGATCTTGAAAAAATAAATGATGCATCTCAGCCTTAAATTCTCACTAAATAAAGTAGAAACATTGGGTAGATTGACAACTAGAAAAGATCCCATGCCTCTTTGAGCACTAATTAATAGTTTCTCCAGGTCTGAAGGAAGGGTTTTGTACTCTATTTTCAAAGCTAAATAGTAGATTAGGGTTTGTTATGCCATATTAATAGTAGATCTCACTCAAGATAAGATAATTGAGCTAAATTCCCAAGTATATAAACTCTATTAGCTCATCAATCACAAGATCTCAACAAAAGTTTATCAACAAATCCCGCAATAGTATGAAAACAGTAATGACATGCAACTTAGTACATTTGAATTAAGATTAATAGAGTTCTTACAGAACTCTCCGACCAATTCTCAAGAAAACCCTGAGAAAAACCCCATTTCTTGTTCCTCCCATCTGATAAAACCAGCCATCTTACTCCTTAACAAAGAGCCATACCTTCTAGCCTTCCTTTCCCCTCTCATCTAACCACAAAATCTATATAATTTGTTCTCCCTCCAAATCTGATTGCTCGCTGGTCTTTCACCATATTTCATCATGTGTAAGGATAGGGGAGCTCCAATAGAATCTGATGTTTCCATATGTCCTCCTGTGTATGATTCTGCGATGTGTCCTTCAACAATAAATTCACCTTGCTCTCGCATTCTCCCCAAGGATGATTCCTCTATGCATTTCCCCAAATATTGGTCAATAAGACGGGTAGTTTATTGTCGTATCTTTATTTGCATGCATGCTTCTCTTGATCCTATTAGTCCTTCCACGTAGCCCTATTTGATCTCCAATTTAATTAGGTAATGTAACATTATCCCCTTCCTTTCTACATGAGACCTTGCCCTCAAGATGTAAATAAGGGTATTGTGCTAATAATGACTAGATAGCTTTCCATTTAGGTTAATGTGAAGGTAACCCATGACATTGCACTAATACCTGGGAAACCGATTAAAGATTTCTGATGATCGTCTGCTTTTGTAGTATCGATTCTAGTTACAACACAAGGCCATATTGAGTAGTAAGCAAAAGAAAAGAAACTGATGATTGTTTTAGGTCACCAAAACATTTCTTCAGTAAAGAAATGTGAAAGACCAAATGAATACAACCCTCTGTTGGTAAGGCTAGTTTATAAGCCACTCGTCCAATTTGATAAACGATTTGAAATGGCCCAAAATACAACAAACTGAGCTTATGATACTGACATAATAGAAGAGAATGTTTCTTATAAGGTCACAATTTGACAAAGACCAATTATCCTCCTGCAAATGAGAGTTTTGTTAGGTTGGAGTTTGCAAAGCGTTTCATGTGGGCTTGTGCTTTCAAAAGATTGAGTTTCAACTATTAATAAAATTATATCTATGTGTTGTAGTAAAGAAGACACATCAGGAGGATCATAATCACTCGTGTCATAGGAGATCAATTGTGGTAGATCATAACTATAGATGACTTTAAAAGGAATCATGCAAGAGCTTATATGTTCAGTTGTGTTGTACCAAAACTCTGTCCAGGGAAGTAGATCAACTTGCTAATGTTTGGGATTATCAAAGACAAAGCATCTTAACTATTGTTCCATACACTTGTTCACTCTTTCAGTCTAGCAATCTAATTGAGCATGACATGCAGAGGACATAGAAAGTGTTGTCCCTATTTGTCGAAACAATTGATGCTAAAACTGGTTGGTAAACACCTTGTCACAATAACTAGTAATGTTTTTTTTTGGTATTCCATACAGCTTAACAACATAGTTAATGAACCCATCAACGACAGTATCACTAGTGAACACAATCTTGAGTGGAATGAAATAGCCATATTTCAATAAGCGATCTATAATCACAAAAATTTCGAATATTCTCTCTAGACTGGCAAGCTAATGATGAAGTCCATGCAAACTACTTCCAAGTTTGTTAAGATACAAGAAGGTGTTGTAAAAGACCCAAAAGGGGTTTTCAATGAACAGGTAGGTAAGGAGGTACACCAATTATGGTGGCTTATGGACCTCTTAGAGACTTATTAACTAGGTCAAACGTTACATGGGCTGATGAAAGCCCGCCACGTGTACGCTCAGAATATATGCAATAACCATATTGAGCTAATAAGTTCCCTTACCATACAGCGAAGACTGGAGAGATATGATTCCTCCCATAGAGAACCCACCCGATCATCTGAATAGTACTGTGAACATCATTTGAGTCAAGGAATAATGGTGAACAGTATGCTATAGTATCATAGGTGCAAAGTTTCAATTCTGTGTCTACCCATTCACTACTATGTGACAATCCACTGTGCTACGCAATAGTTGTTGAGAAAGGGGTAGGGGTATGAAGGGGAATAAAATTATATATATATATATATATATATTATGTACACAAATCATCAAAAAGGTTGGCAAGTTTTTGAGTGTTGGTAGAGCTCAACCCCGCATTGAGCTGATGGCTTAGGGTGGTTGAGGAACATCCATCAAATGCCAGCGAATATATTATTTGAATGATGTTAACACATAACTACATCTTAGACTCATTTCTAACAGCTTTAATTTTTCTTTTTTTTTTTCTGGTTAATCAGATAAATGAAATCCTTTCATTACTGATAGTGATTAATGTATAACACATTTCTTGTAACCATAAAGTGTAAAAATAACCTTATTTTACAATAATGTATGAAAAATTGTAGAAACCACATTTTCCATAAAAAAAAAAGCAACAAGTACAAGTAGATAAAAAATAGAAACATAAGATTACAAAACTGGAATGGAAACACAAGTAGTTTTTAATCATCTACAAAAATAATAGAAATGGAGATAAAACGTAAGGGAAACAAAAAGCCTAAGTGTTGACATATTTATAGAAACATTGCCTCTTTTATTAGTTTATCTAGAGTTACAAGTTTGACAAAAAGTATGACAAAATAAATAAATAAATATAATAATAGAGACAATCACTAAATATAAATTAAGCGTTATTCTCAATTTAAATGTTAGTGTTTTGACAAAAATTATGACAAATAGTCATCTATTGATCATTTATGGCAGTAATGTGTTAATTAATAAATTAGTGTCAATTAAGTCGATACAACCTATGAGACTATAACTAATAATATTAATTGTCAATGAGCCTATGTGCTACGACTGTTGCTTATTATACATTTTCATCTTTTTTTAATATTTTCTTTGAAAGACTAGTTTGACAAACGCTATCCCCTGTCGAAAACTTGAGGAATTTAAAACTTATATGCTGGTTAATTAATCAACTCTTTGAAGGTGAGATCTTATGACTTTTTGGATTCACTGAGTTCTTTATTCATTTTTTGGTAAACAATAGAGGAGAGGGTTAAAAACCAAACTAAATCCTACCCGTTGTAGGAGATTTTTTTTTTTAATTATTGTTTTTTATGATGATAAGCCACTACTCAAACTTTTCAAACTTTTTAAGTTGAGAGATTCAACCATCTTTTAATTAGAAAGGGAATAAAATACTAATTCTTTTATTGTATTGGCGGTATTTGGAGATAAGATTAGAAAATATTCACAATTATAAGGATGACAATATATTGATTTGATATATTTAAAAAAAATCAATTAATAAATTTCATATCCACAATTTTAAATTGATTTTTAATTCTCCTCAAAATTCGTTTTGAAATTGTTGCCAATATATATATTTTTCATCCTACTTGAAATTGTTGCCAATATATATTTTTTTCATCCTACTCTAGAGATTTAGAGTTTTTTTTGCTTTTATTTTTATGATAAAAATGAATAAATTACAACTATATGAAATTAAGAACACACATACAAACCAACGAAGGAAAAGAAATAAAAATATTAAGGCCATCTAGATAACAAATGGTATATGACTCATACGCTTTGAAGTCGATTGACTATAAAAACTCAATATTTTAACTATTTTTAAATATTTTGCTCTCATTTAATAGAAAATATTTTGATAATAGGTGTCTTTATTGTGATTTGTGAACGATATTTGTTTATAATTATCTCATTTGAGCATCATACTATCTCCATTATTTTAGCACCATAGTTTAGTTTGGTTTTTTTAAGATAATTAACATCAATCTGTTATCATCAAGTAGGTACTGATGGTTAAGCGCACATCGCTAGAAAAGTGAACACACCGCTTCCTCGGGCACAAATGTACGGATCATCAAGTAGCTACTACTACTACTTCCTCTTCGACTACACTTTCTAATCTACCAAATAGAGATGATTATTGATTGCAAAGTAAGAAAATAGAGAAATGAGCTAAAGCACACCACACATAATTAAAGATAATAAATGGCAATAGAAAGCGAAGGTGTTGGGCAAGGATCCACTTAGAAGAAGAACAAGCATGGATGAATTTGTGAAATTAAGTATGATGTTGGTTTAGGTTTTGGTCCGCTAAACTCTAAAGTCGACTACCTTGGAGCTTTTGCCATGAAGCCCTAATCTCATACGGGTTCCTCCATCAGGAAGATACTCCTACGATGTTATTGGGTGCAAAGAGTCTTGGCAAGGGAAATCTTAATGCTCTCTAGGATAGGTCTAACCCTAATGCCCGCGGGGGGCTACCAACACCCGGATCCTTAGCCGTGCAAATATAATGAATCTCCCTTCAATCATTATGTGATTTTACATGTAAGCATCCCGCTCTACAAGTACCATTCAAGAATCAAAATCTACAGAATCCATCCATTGTAGATTGAACATTAAAACAATAGATTAAAACCAAAACAAGAAACATGCCAATAATCAATTAGAAACTAAAGCATCATCCATGCTAGTTTTCTCCCAAGTTTCACCGAAGCCCGATTCCCTTGGCAGTTTAATTTAACATCAAAAGAAGCGTAAGCAAGAGATGTAAATAATCAATAAAGAAATTCATTGCAAACTCCCTATTTTGTGGACTAATGATGACGATAAGACCTCGACGGATTCACGCCGTCGAGCTCCTTGATGTTATCCTTGAGTTTCATCTCTTCTCCCATTGATCCTCCATTGAATCGGCCTTCTCTAATGGATTTGTGCCCTAGGAGTATTTGGAGATGTGTGGCTAAAATAGTTGGCTAGGTGTGCGGGTAGGTGTCTGGCCGCATGAGGATCGCATAGGCATTCAAATCACTTTCAAAAGATCCTAGTCTCATGTGGGTGCAGTACGGCCTCATCGAGGCCACATGGTGGTTTTGCCAAAGCTGTGCAGGGGTCATGCGGTCACATGGGGACCGCGCTAGATTTTGGACGAGTCGTGCGGATGTTGTGTGGGATGCATGCTGGCACTATTCACCACTACAGTATATTACTACAGTGATCTCTTCAAGAACTTCGCCTCCTTCTCACTAGGTGCTAGAGGAAATGTGTGAGCTTCAAATATGTATGATTTGTCCTCTAAAACATGTTAAAAATGCTTCTCCGAGCTCTAAATGATGTAAATATGATGTATTTAGACAGTTATTAGTTACTCGGAGATTTGGACCATAATTTGTTGATATGTGTGCCGGACTCGACATGTTAGGGTCAATTAGGCATAAGCTTTACTTGGAAATGACATATCATTATGGAAGCAACGTGTAATGCTAAGGACTTTTGTTCGGCTTTATTTTCCAACTTTGAGAGTATATAGTAGAGGTACTGTAGCGGTGGGCGTGTGTCATTTTGGCGTTTGGTACCATAGCGGTGGTACTGAAGAAATCACCAGAAACCCACAAGCTAGGCCTTGTGAAAATGGCACACTGTCGTGTGAAAATTTCACATGCCCGTATGGATGTTTCACACGCCCTTGTGAATATTTTTCCACGTCATTTCAGGCAAGGGTATAATGGTCCTTTTAGCCTTTTAATCCATTTTTACCTTTTCTTTCATTTCTTCTTCATTTCTACTTGGATGAGAGCCCTTGCCAACCCTCTCCACCTTTCCATTGCTCTTGTGTTTGAAGGTTCATCCATCATCACCTCCACTTCATCAAATTAGTATGGTAAGCCATCTCCTTCCTTTTTCTTCATGCTTTGTATTTGTATTTTGATATCTAGACCTAGGTTTAAGGTGGATGAGCTTGAGATCATAATTTTATTTTTATTTTTTTGGTCTCCATTCTTGTATGTTGAGTGTTAGGAGTGGCTGGAGAGTGTATATTCCTTGTATCCTTCAATCTTGTTGAAATCTTGAGTAGCCTTCATCCTTGAAATGGGGAAGTAATGTAGCATTATTGTAGCAACCAAACTTTTGTCTCAATTATTCTAGATTTTTAGGTAGAATTGTAGGGTTTGATGTTAGAAACCCTTTCATCCTTGTTTTAGTTTGATTGGATGTCTTATGATTCCAATCAAGCTACTTGCTCGTGTATGGAAAGTAATGCACGCATTAACAGATTTATTTTGTTGGGTTATAATTGTTTTTCCTGATTTTCCTTTCATGTGTCTGTTAGGTGGTGCATTCTCTTAGATAGGGAAGGAAGTGGTGGGAGTGTAAACCCCGCCAAGAGGATTTTTTGCATTATATAATGAACGATGATTTTGTTAAATGCTTAGCGTTATATGAGTGCTAAAGTATTTTGTAACACATCATGACTTATATATATATATATATGTTATCATGCTCTTTCTCTCAAAAGCATTGGATGGTTTTCTTATGGAACTTGAAACTCATATTATGTTTGTGCATGTGTTATATTTCATGAGCAATTATATGCCTACATTCCTTTTTGCTATTTATGAGTAAAATGATTTCAAAGTATGTTTGGTTGGATTAAGACTTGGAAATGAAAAGTAAACATGCATCCTAAAAATAGTTTCATGTATTTATTGGACTTTGATGGTGATAGCAGGGTACGACCCACGGTCATTGGCCCAAAATTGCGGACAGGGTCCGGCATTGCAGTGTAGAGGTCTTCTTTGTCCAGCCTATGTAAATCATTACGGGGTTGACCCTAGGTTTTTTCCATGCAAGAGGCGTTATAGAGCTCTTGTTGAGATACTTGGGGTCACCACCTTGGTTGATCAGAGGACAATGCCAATGAGTTTTCTTATTTTGTTTTCAAATTTCTGGCAGTCCGAAGACTAGTTGAGGCCATAATTAAATTGACAGAGTTTTATGGCTAAAAGGAAATCTACTTTTGTACTTCTTGTATTTATTGAATTACATATGGATTCTTTTAAAATATTTTACTTGATGCTAAGTAAACTACTTTTAATTTTTTTATCATTGTGAAATGCTTTAGGACTCTATTTATCTATGCAGTCACCCCTCACTGAGTAATCTTGTTACTCACCCTTTTTCTTCTTCATCTTGGCACAGGTTGTGGTGTAGTCAATCGTCATGTTGTGCGGGTTTAGGGTTGAGTCCAGGATCTGTTAGCCTAGGTTTGTCTGCATCTTGGGGTTTAAAACAATCTTTTGGTTGTATTATATTTGTTTTATCTTCGGTTGCGTGTGCTGGATTTGCTAGTACTATAGGGACACTAGGTATCAAAGGAGTGTTATATGTATCTAAACCCACTGTTGTGAGGTTGTGATATGTGGATCTGTTTATTTATTTTGGTGTTAACAAATGTCACAACGCGTTGCCTAGGTTTGTCTGCATCTTGGGGTTTAAAACAATCTTTTGGTTGTATTATATTTGTTTTATTTTCGGTTGCATGTGCTGGATTTGCTAGTACTATAAGGACACTAGGGTATCAAAGGAGTGTTATATGTATCTAAACCCACTGTTGTGAGGTTGTGATATGTGGATCTGTTTATTTATTTTGGTGTTAACAAATGTCACAATGCGTTGACTTAACTTGAGAGTGGCGTATGACTCATCACATCTCAAGTTACCACAATGGTTGTCATGAGCCTGCCTAGTGGGATAGGGCGTGGCACAACGTCACCCCCACACCTCCAACTCAATGTCCACATCTTTCCTTCCCGCTATGGAAGCCATGTCACCCGTTATATTACAACTAAGTATCCATGTCATCATCTTTTTTAGCCAGTGACACCGCTAAATCACCATCCACATCATCATCCTTGTTATAGAGCCACATTACCTCGCACACCTACCAACTTGGTGTCCACATCATCCTCTTTATAGAAAACCACATCATCCACACATCTCCAATTCAACATCCATGTCATCATCTTCACTATCAAGTCACATCAGCCCTTGTAAACTACCAACTCAATATCCACTTCATCATTACGTGTCATTTCCAACTAAGCAAAGCTTGTGCCAATTCACTTGTTTAGTCCAACGTACACAGCAGTAAATTATGGTGGGAATCCGTTGGATACTCACTCAGTGATAACAAATTGATGTTGGTACTAAAAAAAAATACAAATTAAAGTTTGGTGTTAAAAAATGGAGATAATATGGTACCAAATTGAGATTATTACCCAATTGACCTTGTAAGATAATTAATTCAATAAACTTCTAACTTTAAATGCTCACACCTTCCTCAAATATCAAACACGCTTGTGATAATAGTGCTATTTATTTAGTTTTTAAAATATTTTTCATATTTTAATTTTTTTTTTCAAAATCATATATTGTCTTTAATTGCTTGGTTGGAGGTAAATGGAGGTCAGGTAAGGTAAAGGTTTTAAAAACTCATATGTGGGAGGGGTTTTTTTGAGGAAGGTAAAGGTTTAGGGGGTTAGATGAAGGTTTTAAAACCTCCATTTAACCCCCATTTCTCAACTTTCGAAAGTGGTGGGTTGCCGAGGTTTTGGGAGAACTTATATTTTTTATGGACCAAATTACCCCTTATACTTCAAAAAAAAAAATCCACGGTTTTTTAGAAATCAAAATACAAACCCTTTATATTTTACTGGACCAAAATACTCCTCAACAATAATGTTTACTTTATCATAAGTTATTTTATTTTATTTGTTATAAAAAAATATCAAGCAGTTATTAGTTGGTAGTTAATATTGTCAAACTATATAGTAATATTAATTAATCTAGTAATAATATTAATTGATTAATTTCATTCAACAAAATGAAATCTTATAATAATCCAGTCTGAGATTTATATAAACAATGGAGAGAATTATGTAAATTTTATGTAATTCAGTTCATGAAGTTAGAACTTTGTCTTTTATCCTAAGGGTAATTTAGTAATATTACTATATAACTTTACTTCTAATTATCTTCCAATCCAAACACAATAAGGTTTCAAAACCTCCATTTAGCTTACCTTGCCCCAAGCAAAAAAGGGCTTAAAACTTCTTTTTATCTTCCATTATCATTCTTTAACTTATTTTACAAAACCTTCATATGGGATTGTTTGAATGAGCTTATTTAATGTTCATAAGTGCTTTTTTATAAGTTAAGCACTCTTGGGTTTTAAAAAACATGTTTGTTTGAGCTTTTGGGCAGAAGCAACTAGCAGTGTGGTGCTTTTGAAAAAAACACTTCTCAAAAGCTGTTATGGGGGTTGTTAAATTACTAAGTTACCCTTATCAAATAGAGGAATGACTATGTTTTTATACTTTTTATTTATTAGTGTAAGTATATTATTATTATTAACAGTAGAAACCACGTTCTACAGTGTTGTATAGTGATCATGAACAGTAAAAAAATGTGTGCAGTATTTATATAAACAATCAACCATCGGATGATGATCCAACGGCTTAGATTTAAAACGTCCCTATATTTGAAATCTAGGGACTTACCTAGATGATCTTTTTCTTATTAGTAATAGTATTATTATTATTAGATAGTATTAGTATTAGTGTATTAGTACATTTGTGTATTTTGTATTAGTATTAGTATTACTATTTGTGTTATTATTATTATTATTATTATTATTATTATTATTATTATTAGTATTAGTATTAGTATATTATTATTAGTACAATTGTATATTAGTATTAGTACATTTGTACATTTGTGAATTTGAATTAGTATTATATTACTATTACTATTAGTGTTAGTATTAGTATTATTATTAGTATATTAGTATTAGTATATTAATATATTAGTCTTTGTATTTGTATTATTATTATTATTATTATTATTATTAGTATTAGTATTAGTATTATTATTAGTACATTTGTATATTTGTATTAGTATTAGTTTTAATATTAGTATATTAGTGTTAGTATTAGTATTAGTATATTTGTATTTGTGTTAGTATTATTATTAGTAATAATATTAGTATATTAGTGTTAGTATTATTATGAGTATACTAGTATTAGTATTACTATTAGTATATTAGATTAGTATTAGTATTGGTATATTTGTATTTGTGCTAGTATTATTATTAATATTAGTATATTAGTGTTAGTATTACTATGTTAGTATATTAGTATTAGTATATTACTATTTATATTTGTGTTTGTATTATTATTAGTATATTAGTATTAGTATTTAGTATATTAGTATTAGTATCAATGTTTATTATAATAACTCAATGAAGACCTATTTTAGTAATTTGACATTGAAAAAAGTTCTTTTAAAAATGCCCATCCAAACAACTTTACACATATAAAAGTATTTTTGAATTAGCTTATCTAATTATAAAATATAGAAAAACACTTAACTTACTCTGAAAATTTTTTAAAAATTCTTCTACCAAATTGAAAAAAAAACACTTTTTTCTTAAGCCAATCCAAACAAGGCCATATCTCCATCCGAGCTGAGGGGTGAATTTTTTTTTATTATTTTTTCAATGGATGATTTTTAAATGAACAAGAGGTTTAAATTCGAAATTATTTAGTTAAATCACTAAGTTTGGTACTCCCTCCATTCCCTTTTTTTATCTGTCGTGATTAGCCGAATCTCACATATCAAGAAACTTAGTTATTTCACAAAATTTTATACAAAACTAGTTATCTTTCCAAAAATTACTCATAATTTATATCTTCATATTTCTCTCTCATATTTAATTTCAAAAAGATAATTGAATAGAGTGTTAAGAGTAATTTTGGGAAAAAAATAATAAATACTTCTAGATATTAGAAAATGATAGATAAAAAGGAACATAGATTATGACAGATAAAAAATAACGGAGGGAGTAATATATTCTCAAAAGATTGGTGGATAATTTTAAGTGAAAATATTGGGGGTGATATGATATCATATTCGAAATAATGTTCATTTTGTTCTAATAGGAATATTTAGTAAAACAGAATGCTCTATACCACAATAACTATAGCCAGATGATCAAATTGAGTGGAGGGTGATATGGTCATTTCGAGAAGTTATAAGTTTATTTAAGAGGCTTTTGCCGATGTACTCCTAAAAAATTTTGAAATTGCATATTTGCCCATGAAAAAAAAGTTTATTGCATACATACCCTTGAATAATATACATAATTACGTATATACCCTTGGAGTTCAAATTAGTTGAAAAACCATGCATTAACAAACAACAAATATATAAAATTAACATTATACCATTGCATATATACCCTTGAAATTTTTTTTTAAGTTGTACCAGAGTTATTTTGGTCCATTTGTATATCTTAATCCAAATTATAACCATAGTTAATCAAGTTTAATTACCGAAATTTAACTATAGGGTATATCCACAATTACCTATATTTTTCAGGGATATATATACAATTATGTTTTTTTTAAAGTAAATATAACTTTTGAGAGGGTTTATAACCTAATTCTCCATTGAATATTTTTTCCCTCTTGGAATAACCCGGCGCTTTTGGAGGCTTTTTTTGGTTTTTATCTCGTCTGCTTCGTTCGAGAGCCATCGGAGAAGAGGATCGTAACCCTAACCCATGAAAAGAGAAGATAATCGAAGCCGCAGAGCAATGGTGGGATCCTTTGTAGAATAGGGATCCGCTTTTGAGCTTAAGTTTCCGGCTGAAGGTTTGATCTTCAATCGCGCTCTCGTTGTGTCCATTTCATTGTTGTTGTTGTTGGTTTTTCATTTGGGTTCTTTTACATATAAATCACAATTTTTTTTTGACTTTTTTTGGATTATTGGGGGTTGGTCTGGTGTTTTTATGTTTCTGTTGTTGTGGTTTGATCGGTGTTAATATTTTTATTTGGGATTGGTTGATGATATTTTGTTCATTTGGTAACACTAATGCACTTGACCAATGGGATCTAGTTTTTAGTAGTTTGCTTGAATTGCTTACTTTGCTAAAGAATTTTGTTTTTTCTTGGTAATTATGGAGAAATAACCTTAATATGTCAATGGTGAAATTCTTTTGTTTTTTATAGTATTCTCCCACATTTTCTTGAATTGTATCTACTGCCACTATTTGTAGTTTTCCACATATTTGCAGGCTATAGTTTGTTAAAGGTTTCTTTTTTTAATGTTTCCATCCAAATATTTTGTTCCTGGGAGGAAGAAACGTGGTGGGCATGCTTTTGGCATGGGTTGTTTAACTGAACTAATGGATTGAAAGAATATTCAATGAAGTGTTCATATTTAAATTTCACATAAAAAAAATTTGTCTTTTTGATTTCTTCAGCTGTGGAGCCCAAAACCTGATAAGCTTTGAGGTTGACGTTGATTAGGAAAAGGCTCTGTTAGATCTCATCATGGTTTCCTCTATGGCAGCATCAACGTTCTTCCCTGCTTCCTCTTCCTCTCTAGGACAACCAGTAAAGTCCTCCAAGCCATTTAGTGGAGGGCCTGATAGTGTGGATGTCCGTGGCATTGTAGCTAAACCGGCTTCATCCTCTGGTGGTTTGAAGGTCAAGACCAATGCCCAATCTTCCCCAAAGATCAATGGGACTAAAGTCAGCTTGAGAAAAGATGGCCAGATGGCTGAGGATGACACCCTTTCTTCGGCTCCGAGAACATTCTATAACCAGCTGCCTGACTGGAGCATGCTCCTTGCTGCCATTATTACTATCTTCTTGGCAGCTGAGAAGCAGTTGACTCTTCTTGACTGGAAACCAAAGAGGCCTGACATGCTTTCTGATGCCTTCGGCTTTGGAATGACTGTTCATAATGGTCTTGTTTTCAGGCAAAACTTTTCTATTCGGTCGTATGAGATCGGGGCTGATCGGACGGCATCTATAGAAACATTAATGAATCATCTACAGGTACAAGTCAATACATATAGATATCATTCTCGAACGTGTCAGCATATACTTATGATTTCTAATTGAAGTTTTGTGTATTCAGGAAACAGCACTTAATCATGTAAAGAGTGCTGGGCTCCTTGGAGATGGTTTCGGGGCAACACCAGAGATGAGTAGAAGAAATTTGATATGGGTTGTGACTAAAATGCAGGTTCTGGTTGAACGCTACCCCATATGGTATGTTTATCTCTTGACAATTGATTTTCTATCTCGACATCCATTATTGTTTCTATGGTATTGATTGTTGTCGATTTAGAGGCAGTCATTATTTCCTTGCCCTGTGCTGTTTAATTTTCAACTTTGCATTTGCTAGGCTCATGCTGTCAACAGCTCATCAAGTCTAATTTGTTTTTAATTTGTCAGTTGTCATATCTTCAATCTCGATGTCATGAATGGCATGGATGGTGAACAATGTTCTGCTTTCGAAAATTGTTGCCTGTCCTGTCTAGATTTTAGTGGACAATTGGCAGCACCTGACCCAAATTATGTCTCGTTCTCTCTTGGCATTAGTTTGAATGTGCAACACTCTGAGGGTCTCGATTATGTTGTTAACAATGTCAACACTGAAATGGCAAGATCATGTGATGCTTTATATGTTCATTACTTGGATCCAAATGAGTACTCTTGTTTTTTTTAGATACACTTAATGAATGCCCGTTGCATTTGAAGTGAAGTGATACAGACCTTTAGTGCTTTTCCCTGGTTGGAAGTATAAAATGCTATTACTATTAAAGGGTGTGATATTTCATACTGTAAGCCTTCGCTGTGTTTTCTATTTTTCACAGGGGTGATGTTGTTGAAGTTGATACATGGGTAGGTGCATCCGGAAAAAATGGAATGCGCAAGGATTGGCATGTTCGTGATCCCCTAACAGGCGAAACTATCATGGAAGCTACCAGGTTGATAATTGATCTATTCCCTTGAAAATAAAACTTTATCATATGGGTACTTCCTTTCTGTTTCTTTCATGCTTATGTTTCTCCTATGCATAACATTTGCACAGCAAAGATTAATTTGGAATTTTCTTTCCCTTTAGTGTTTGGGTGATGATGAACAAGCTCACTAGGAGACTGACTAAGATACCAGAGGAAGTTAGGGGAGAAATAGAACCCTATTTTGTGGAACGAACTATCATTGTGGATGAAGATGGCAGGAAGCTTCCTAAGCTTGATAATGACACTGCTGATTATGTTCGAAAAGGTTTGACGGTAATGTCTTAGATTCAACATATGTATTATCTCTTGCAAAATTGCATATGCCATCTTACATTTGCCTTTCCTAATCTAGTGCAGCCTCATTGGTGTGATTTGGATGTCAATCAACATGTTAACAATGTTAAATATATCGGCTGGATGCTTGAGGTAATTATGTATGAAGTATTGATTTTAATTGAGTTCTTTGTATTAATTTATTTGAAAATGTTGTTGGCATGAGGCACATGGTTGCATGTGCTGTCTACTTTGATGATGGCTTTGTCATGATTATACCTGCCTAACCTTTTTGTCTCTTCATATATATATACCAATTGAAATTTCTTTTTGGAGGGGAAAACACTTGAGATGCCCAATACTAATTGGCAGATTAAGCTTTTTTAAACCAAAATTTCTTCTACCATTAATCTTCTTGTTATCTGAATCAGTAGGTTCTGGCTTTTCCCAACTATCCACTACTATACTTTATCACCACATCCAGTTTTCAATTATTTAAAGACTTCGCCCAAGTTTATTATTTACTGACTTTACTGCTCCCTCACTTCCTGGATGGAAAATGATTTAAGTAGTCATCTTCTTCCCTTCCTTTCCAATTTGCCAATTTGGCAATTTGGCAGTTCGAAGATGTGGCATACCCTGCCAAATATCTGCATTGTTGATGGAATTTTCCATAGAATGGTCTTGCTTGGTGCAATTTGGAATTTGAATGGGACCATATTCATTTTGTTTGGCTTCTTCTCACGATTTTCATGCTTAAATATACAATGCCAGTGTGTTCAGTATGGCTTGATGTTGAAACCTGTCTCTGCGTTGAATAATCTTTGGTTGGTGATTCTGACAGCCTTTCTTCGTTGTAATGAAAATGATTTCTTCATGTATCTGTCACAGAGTGCTCCAATATCCATCTTGGAAAATTATGAACTCTCTAGCATGACACTGGAGTACAGAAGGGAGTGTGGGAGGGACAGCGTGGTGCAGTCTCTTACAGCGGTCTCAACCAACTACAGCGACAACCCACATGACGCTGCGGTTGAGTGCAAGCATCTACTGAGGCTCGAATGCGGGGCTGAGATTGTGAGGGGCCGGACACAGTGGAGGCCAAAGCAAGCCCACCAGCTCAGAGAAGCAGGGTTTATGCCAATCAGGAGCTCATAAACAATCTGACTAATTATAGTTCAAGTGTGTTTGTTGCTGTATATAGTACTTTTCACTACTGTATTATATATAAGTTGTGCTTTGTAGAGTGGGGGAGTGTGTGTGTGAGAGATAAAGCTTTCCTATTATTTATTTATTTATTTTATGAGGTGTTGATAGTTTCCACATGAAGTGTTATTCCGTAGTTCGCACAAGAACTTAATGTGCTCTGTAAATAACCACTGTAAGGACCCTTGTGAATAGAAATGAAACATCTACCTTCTAAGATGTCCTTCGGTATCATCTTTCAGTGTTGAATGAGTTATTAATGTTCTTGGTCAATGATGATGTGTAGGAATCTCAGAAATGGTGTGGTTGGTGTGGAATTCATTTTTTATTTTTTTTTAATAATGATGGTTAGAAAAATAAAGAAATTAACAAGTAAGAACCCCACCACCATTCCATTATTTGATCAAATCTAAAAAAAAATATCTCCAATCCCAGTGGTTCTCAATTTGGCTGGTTAAAATGGATGCAGGCATCCACCTAGATATTGAAAGGGAAAGCTAATTAAAATGTCTTGGTGTGTGAAAGTTTAAAATGATTTTGTCGTCATTTAATCAACACGTTACCCTTAACTTTCAAGTCAATCGGTATTCAAGGAGATAGGCGTTGGACATTGGGGACCATTTGCCATCAAGGGTTTTCCATGTTGATGGTGATGTTTGATTAAAAAAATAATAAAATAATAATAATAACAATGATAATAATAAAATGTTCAATGTAATATAGGATAAGATCAAACACATCATGCCTTGTATAAATCCACAAAAGATATCTAGAAGAGCTAGAAAAAATACCACCAATAAAATGGAAAATTTTCAAAAAACAAATGGAATGGAGAATCTCACAATAATATCCAGGGCAATTAATGTAATGCATCCAAATTTAATATAGGCATATTTGGGAAATCTCACATTGGTTGAATATGGGAAATCTAAAGCGTGTATTGGACAGGTGTCAAACAGTAAGAGGCGATTGAACCAGATGTCATGCAATACAACAGATTCCTGATGATGAGTAAGAATACCTTGGCTATGAAGAAAGTCCACGGGTTCTGCATAAATTGGTGGTTTCTCCTGCTGTCTCTTGTATCATTTTAAGGACATCCAAACCTCTTTTGAACACTCTAGAAGAAGAAGAAGAAGAAGAAGAAGATGTATCCACCTCCATCAGCTCAGGAGATGTCATACTATGAACATGTCCAGAAGAGGCATGAAGAGAAGGGCTGCCTCTATGCATGGTTCTAATTCCTGATCTCTCTCTCTCTCTCTCTCTCTCTCTCTCTCTGTATATATATATATATATATAGCTTAATTGAAGGGTTTTTTTTTTCTTTTATTTTTGGTTGATATTTTTATCAAGTTTCCATGGTATTGTGTCTTATCTATGACTTTGTGTGGTGTGTTGTTCAGGAGTTTAGAGATTTTACTTGGTAGTGATAGAATTATTTTCAAGTAAATTAAAGTGTTATAGATTATTTCATCAAATTTTCATGTCTCCTTGTTTTTTATTCAAGAAAATAGGTAAACCAGATGGATTAAGATAGTAAAAGAGTTACAGGGAAATACAAGATAAAGATACACAGCTGGGATTTAAAGTTTAAACAAACCATCCACTATCAGTGGAGATACACAGTAAAATAAACTTATTAGCTAGCATAACACAGTGACAACCTGGGATAGATAAATCGGAGTCTCTCTCTCTCTCTCTCTCTCTCTCTCTCTCTCTCTCTACATATATATATATATATGTATAAATTATACGTATATTTATATGATCCATTCTTTTAGGTGATTCTTAAAAGTTTTTTTTTTATGTATGTATGTTCGTTTGTTTTGATATGTATTCTTTAAGAGTTGTTTCTTATAACTAATTTTGAATTTGAGAGATGCTCTTTCAATTAAAAGTTATTGAATATTTGATTAGTTTGCCATGCACAAAAAATTGCTATTACTCAACCAATTTTGATTAAGAGGGAGGATTGTTTTTTGGAGGAAGAAAATTATCTTGAAATACGAATCAAAGAAAGGTCACTAAAGTTTATAAATAAAAGTGACTTTAATTTATTAAAAGCTAGAAAACAACTCACAGGAAAAGGAGGTTCTTGTGTATGTCTTTATATGCATTAATCACACCATGGTGAAAGCATGTGTTGTTGACAATGTGCTAAAGACTGAGGGGACCCTCTTATCTGTAGTGGTTAGATGCACCATCAGCAATATTTATTACTAATTTCTTTCGGATAAGTATGTAGAAAAGGATTAGAAGAAACAAAGATATGGACATCTATTGAATTTGACCGGGTAACCATATGTTTAATTATATATCGAATGATGAAAGATTAATTAACAAATGTTTTGGTTTTGTGTGATGCAGTTTGTTTGCTGCTTGTTGCTGTTTCTGTTGCTTTGAAACTTGTGAGTGCTGTCTGGATGTCCTCTGCTGCTGCTGTTGAACAAGTTCTACTTGGAAATTAATGCAACTCTTTATGCATGTGTTGATTTATGCATCCTGTGCTCTATGTTTGTACTTAATAAAGTGCATGTAACTTTCTCTTCACTGAGAGAGAAACATGTTGTATTTGTGCTCAATTATCTTGCTCTAAGTTGATCATTTCTTTAAAATGATATTGTTAATAACTCTGATAACCTCTCTCTGTCTGTCTCTGTCTGTCTCTCTCTCTCTCTCTCTCCACACACACACACACACACACACACACACACACACATTGCCTGTATGGTGGATGGTTAAGAACAAATATGCCTCAATCAAGAGGATGCCATCTCATCATTTATATATCCATTTTATTATCTTTTCGAAAGAGGAAAAGTTTAGTGGTGTATAGCATTGACCATAAGTATTTATTAAAGTTAATTATTACTTGAACATAATATTTTGTATTTCTTTATTTTTAAATAAACAAAACTGAAAGAAACAATTACCCTTTGGGGGTAAAACTGACAAACAAAAACAAACAAAAAAAAACAAACAAAGCCAAGAAACAACATAGGAAGAAACAAATAAAAACATGGAAGTCCTTGGGCCTCTCCTCTCAAGGGGATGCTTTAACATGGACGGATGTGCTGGTCACTGAGTCTTCTATGTGTTTGTTAGGTCTTGCTCATTCCACGTATGGAGCCTAAGAAACTGGATGCTACTTATAGCATGCATCAGAAAAGTCCTTCATCTTCTTTTTTATTTTTATTTTTATTTTTTATATTTTATTTTTTTGAATAATGTGGATAAACCACAATTTTATTGAAAAAGAAAGACAAATAAAACAGACCCAGTAAAGTAAAACAGTGCAAATTAAAAATAGATAGGAGTCTCTCACTAGAGGTGAGGCACTCGAAAAGCAAAGAAAAAAGAAGAACAATAAAAACAAAAGTTGAGGAAACGCTTAATCCTCTTAGATGCTTCATTGAGTGATTGCTGTTGAGAGTCTGCAGCTATGGAAAACCAAGAAAGTAGCATATTAGAAATTTTAATAATCACAGTATAAAAAGGTAAAGCAAGTAATTGAAAGATGCGATTGTTTTGTTCTAGCCATATATTCCAGATAATGGCTCTTGAGCTGAGGTCCCATAGAGTCCGATGTTGAGAATGTAGCGATAGAAGCCAGGTGGTCCATATTTTAAAGAAATTGCTAGTGGAGATGAATGTAGTTCGAAAATTTGGTTGAAGAAGGACTAGATTCACTCTGAGAATTTTTAGTCAAGGAATAGGTGTTCCACAGTTTCAGAAGCTTTGTGGCACAGAACACATATATCTGTGGCGTTTTGGAAGTTACACCCTTTATTGAATAGGTTTGTGAGAGTTAGTATTTTATCATCCCACGCTAGCAACAGAATAATGAGATTTTGCTTGGACATCGAATTTTCCAAAATTGAGAGTATTGCGGGCAACGAGTGCCTTCATCTATTAGGAACTTGTAAAAGGATTTGACTGAGAATGTTCCACTTTTTTCTAGTGCCCAGGTATTAAAGTCATCATAGTTATTAGAGCAGTCTGGTATTGCATCTAAGAGTAGAGATAGATTATCTATTTAGATGTATGAAAAAGGCTCTCTGGAGAATTGAGTTGCTCGTAAAATTGCATTATAATTATCCGTGGCGAATTACTGTCATTGAAAATGGAAGGCCAAAGATCATTGAGAGATTGCCCAGATTGCTATCTATCGAACCAGAGTGCAGTATTGCCTCCACTTCTAACAGTTTTAAAAATGCACTATCTAAAAGGGGCCAGGGTGGTGTTAACTCCTGCCCAGAAGAAGGATTTATTTCTAGGTGGAGTTTGGAATAGAATTCCAGTAGGATTTCTAGTAAAGTAATTGGCTTTGATAATTTTGACCCAGGAACTATTTGGATTGGCGGAGATCTTCCACTACCATTTTCTTAGTAGAGCTCTGTTGAATTCCTGAAGGTTGAGTATTCCCCAGCCACCCATGTTATGGGGTCTGCAAATCCTTTTCCAGGCAACCAGTCTGATTCCTTTGGGTCCCAGATCTGGTCTTTCTAGAGAAAGTCCCTTTTAATCTTATCAATTTCTTTTATCACCCAAGCCAGCATTGTAGGGATTTTAGCGGGCATTTTATTGGCGGTGTTTTTCATAAACGCCGGCATATTTACAGCGTTTTCACTATAAAATGCCACGAATGCTCTTTCTGGGATTGAAGAATTAGATATTGGCGCCGTTTTAATGCCAAACACCGGCGTTGGTTTTTCCTTAACGGCGTTTTCATATAAACGCCGGCAATGTTCACGTGCGCGCTATCTGGAAAAGAACGGCTCAAAGAATTTGAGAACATCAACGGGGTTTTCTCTAAAATATAGGAGATATGCCAGGAAATGTTTTGTTTTAGCGGCGTTTATTTTATCAAACGCCGGCAACACTACATCATTATTTGTTTTTATCGGTATGTGTATGGCATTTTCATTTTAAAACCCCACTAAAGCAATTTCTAGTATGGAAGATTTGGAACTTTGCGGCCTGTTGATGAAAAACGCCGAGAAATGTTTTATTGGAGTGGCTTTGTAGTTTTAAAACGTTGGGAATTTATCGTTTTTAGTGGGGTTTCCTTTTAAATTCTAGGAAAGTGCCTTGACTTGGTGGCGTTGTTTGATAAAATGCTGGGAAGCTTTATTATTTTTCTCCCATCTTCGGCCCTTTTCTCCAGGTCTTCTTCTCCATCGCATAAAAGATCCGAGTAGCCCACCCTTCAGCCCCAAATCCTTCTCCAATATCCTCCTTTTCCCACGATCTGACTGCCATTCAATGCCGTCGCGCACCTTCGATTCCTTGCTTTTCGATCTCGGAACTGTAGCAAAGGGGGTTTTCTGGTTGCCTGCTTTCTTTCGACGGAGTTTTCTCCTTCAGGTTACCAATTTGATTGCCTTTTTGCTTTGTGATTGATTTTTAATCTCCTTCAGGTTTCTCTTATCTCTTCTTGTAGGTTTAATTAAAAGATGACCTCCAATCCCGTTCACCACTGAGCTTATCTCTCTACATCTCCGGTCGCCGCCGCCGCTGCACGGAGCCTCTCCTAGCAGATGCTGCTCTCTCCTCTCCAGTGCCTAATCAAAGTTATCTCCAACTCATTGCGGCTCCCGAGCATTGATCGCTGGTGGTACTTCAGTCATTCTTTCCTCATCCTTTGCTTCATTCTCATTCCTCTTTTAGGATTTTATCTAATTATTGGTTTTTCCTTTTATATTTTTGATTGATTTGGATGGTGAAATTCTATTCGGCTTGCTTGAAATCATGTTTGAGTGGAGGCGTTGAATTTGGACATCTATCTTGCTTGTTTTGATATGGGTTTGTAGAAAATTTTGGTCTTAGAGTTTGTTTTTTATTTTGTTTTATGTTTTTGAGGAAACTGGACTATTTTCTTTGATTTGTTCTATTATATTCTTCTTCGCATTTATTCTAGGGTTTAAGAATATGAGAACTTGAAAGAGTATCTCAAGGTTGATACATTTGCTACACCAGAAGAAGGGAAAAATTCTTGCATACATGATAGTGTGTTGCATCAAAACCATTGAGTCTGTGCCTTGGATCATTGATAATATAACAATGCCTTTTTTTAACTTCCCTGTCCTAATCCAACTGCCTAAGATCAAACCTAAATTGGTATTCATAGAGTTAATATGTGTTTAAATAACTCATCTTCTTTACTCTGTATATACATTACATATTAAAACCAGGGATGCCACCCTTTTATTCTATGTTGCTAGAACTTACAACTCCTTTTGGTTTTACAATTTCACTAATCTCTCTCTTCCTTTTGTTTGGTGCTCAACATTTTGGTATTTAAGACAATTTGGATTTATTCATCCTAACAGTTCATATTTATAGAAAGTGTTTTCCAAATTTGTTTTTTAATATAAATGAAGGAGCCACGAATCTTCAACTTTGTCTTTTGAAAAGACTTTGAACCCTCAATCTTTTATATAGAAGAGAAATTAATCATTACTCTTTTATAAATAGGTCAAAATATCAAAATATTGTAGTTTATAAATTGATTGCATTAAACAACCTCTTAAATTAATCATTACTCTTTTACAAATAGGTCAAAATATCAAAATATTTTGACATTTATAATATTGTAGTTTCATTCAAATCATATAAATTTGAGAGGTTGTTTAATGTAATCAATTTATATATATATAAAATAATAAATTTGTTTGATCCATGTGTTCATTTCAGTTTTTAATATAATAAAAACATTCATGGTTTTTGTTTCGTTGGTGGACTAGTGCTTTACATTCAATACTCTCAATCCGGTTTACCAAACTCCTTCAAAACCTACTATGCATAGTTTAATACCATTGAAGTATCTACTTGGCTTTGTTGAGGGCTGATTGACACGGATTAGAAGTTAATGGAAAAATATTATAGTAGGTCAAATAGAAAATATTAGGTATATTGAATATTGTAATTATGAAAGGATGCCTGGTAAGTGCTTGTGTATAAGTAATACGAGTATTCTTTTCTTACATTGAGCATCACTTTTCTTAGATTTTATCGCTTATTCGTATGTATTTATGTTCTTTTCGTGCATCTAGGGTTATGGAGTCAAGTTTGGATGAAAAAGAAGCAAAAGTTTGGAGCCAAGTTCTTTTGAGCATCACTGTAGTAAAGTCACTGTAGCAATTATTGTTCACAGGTTGCAGAAAACTGATTTATGGAAATCCACATGGTCGTGCCAAAATTCCACACACCCATGTGGATGCCCGATTCCAGCCCCTATAAATACTACGTTTTGAGGATTCTTGGAGGATCTTTTTCCTATCTTTGACCCATCTTTGGAGGCGCTTGCGGCTAGGGTTTGGAGAGGCTTTTGCTAGGTTTTTGGAGTGGTTCTACAGGCTTCAACATTGAGTTTCTTTGGAAGAGAGATATTGGGAGAGCTTTCGTCAGCATCGATTCGGTGAGGTGTGCCCTAGGCTTGACAAGGGAACTTTGGAGAAGACGAGGCGGCTCCGCAAGACCACCGATAAGAACTACAATGGGGTTTTATCTATGGATTGTTTGCATTTACTTTCAATTTAATTGTTTATTTTGTATAGCTCCATGGAATGCTAAACCCCTAGTGGGTATTTGGATTTGTAAACCCTAGGATGATTTTGTTTCATTGACTCTTATTATGCTTGTTTAATTGATGTTTTAATTGAGTTTCAACCTTGAATGCTTGTTAAATTCATTTTTTTTAGAGTGACACTAGGGTTGAGAATCTATCTTGGTAATCTTTGTGGATGAGTGACACTCCATTATAATTAGACAAAGCAAGGTTGAAGAGGGTCGAGAGGGTGAGTCGAGAGGTAGCGGAACATCCCCTTTCCCTTTCGATGTGGTTTATCCTACGTCCATGTTCCAAGAGTTCTTTGCAATCATGATAGAGTGAAGTGCTAAGAAACAAACTCCACTGGGGCTTAGTTGTGAAAGCAACAGAGTGAAGTGTTGAAGTAATCCTTAGTGCTGGGGCTTAATTGTGACTAAGGGACTTTTGCCTGGACCAAAAGGTTAGATCTATATTAGGGAATAGGGTTTATAACTTGGAGTCCCTAGAGCTTTAAGCAACCTTACATAGTGTGAGGCGTCGAGAGTATTCCTTTCCGCAGGGCCATAATGTAGGGTTAGTTATGGTTGACCTTAGGTTTGGGACCGTGTGTCTTTGGATTTCCACGACTCATTAAATATCAGTTAGGAGGCATAATAATTAGTCTTGTACTTGAAACAATAATTTTAGGGTGAGCAATGTCCGGGTACCCCATCTTTCTAACGATTATCTCACTTTATTCCTATTGCGCTCTCCTTTCCTTTCTTTATTTATTTGCATTGATATTGTTCACTCACATCACAAATTGGTTCACTCGGTAGCTAAATAGCATCACTACTTGCTTCCTAACAACTATTCCCTGTGGATACGATGACCCACTCACCGGGGTACTTTATTACTTCGACAACCCGTGCACTTGCGGTACGCACATGCAAGGGGTGTGTCAATGCCATTGTTGGTATTATCGCATAAATGTAGGAGATTTGTATGTAGGTCCTTGGCTACAAAATATAGATAGTCGTTTATTGTTTGGTATTCATTCTTATAAGCAGTCTTATCGCCATTGTTTTCTTAAAAAAAATTAAGTAGTTGTACCATTCTATTTTGTGGGATAAGTCTCCCTAGAATTTATACTTTGGGTCTTGAACCATTAGCAATCTTTGGCTGATCATGTGTTTAAATAACTTCAAATTATGATTTTTGAGAAACAATGAAATACATGTTAAATAAAACAAATCCTTCACAAACTTGTATCCATACATCCTCCATCTCAAACTTGGAGACGTGATCCTTTTTTCTCTCTTTTTTAATCTTTTTTTCCCCAAAATGCAATAGTTATAGGAGTCACCAAATTTTGTGCTTCTTGTTCAAATTATCTCTTTTTTCTTTGTTTTTTTTCTCTTTATCTAGTTTGTTTCCAAGGAAAATTTGAGATAATTTTGATTAGGGACCAAAATATTTGATTATTAATTCCAACTTTAATTTTATAATGTACTTGCGGCCAATTGAAATGGTTTGCACACTACAATTGTAAGCATTGTATTAACTTCATCGATGGTAAACAGTGATGGATAAGAGTTGGATGCATAAGTCAAGATTGTCTATTGAGTATACAGAAAGAGTGGAGTCATTTCTTGATTTCGCATTTGATAAGTCAAGTGAAGACAACATGATTGTTTGTCCTTGTGTAAAGTGTGCGAATGTTCATTGGCACACGTGAAAAGTAGTGGAAGAACATTTAATGTGTGTTGGAATTCTACGGGGTTACACTTGTTGGTTCTTCCATGGGGAGCGTGTTCCTTCGATAACATCTAATTTGGATGACATAATTATAGTACCTCCGAGCTCCATTCATCCTACTTCAACCTTTCATAGTAGCCATGGTGCCATGGGAGAATTGTTAAGTGATGCTTTTAACATCCGCCATGATGTTCATGGGGGCATTGAACCTAATATTGGAAATATTGTGAATGATGAAGCCAAAGGCCAAGATGGGGCAGACGAGGAAGAACCTCCTACGGAAGCGGAAAAGTTCTACAAATTACTTGAAGATATGAATGACAAACTTTATGATGGATCGATGCATTCCAGGTTGTATTTTTGCATTCGCCTCTTCCACCTAAAATGCATGTGTGCGATGACTGGAAAAGCACTTGATTACCTAATTGAGTTTTTGAAAGAATTTTTTCCAGCAGCTGCCATTCCTACAAATAGTTATGAATCTAAGTAGGTCATCAAAGACTTAGGACTTTTTTATGAAAAAATTCATGCTTGCCCTAATAATTGTATGCTCTACTGGGATGATAAAGAAAATCAACAAGCTTGTCTTGTTTGCTACACTTCTTGTTGGTTGTCCACTGAATCTAACCACTCTTCCAATGATGATGATGAAATGGTTCACAAAAGACCATTGAAGGTTTTGCGTTATTTTCCCATCATCCCAAGAATACAAAGAATATTCATGTCGTCAAGGACTTCTGGAGATATGACTTGGCATGTTGATGGTCGTACAGAAGATAGGTGTTTGAGGCATCCTACTGACTCTGAAGCATGGAAAACATTTGACACGAGATATCCAGACTTAGCTTCTGATCCTTGAAATATTAGGCTCGGACTTTCCTCTGATGGTTTTAACCCATTCAAGTTACTGAGTACTTCTTATAGTACATGGCCGGTGGTGTTGATCCCCTACAATTTTCCACCGTGGGAAAGGATGAAGCAATCTTCTTTCCTTTTATCCATGATTATCCCTGGAGTTAATGGTCTAAGAAATGACATTGACATGTACTTGCAACCTCTAATCAAGGAGCTGAAGCAACTATGGGTTGGTGTTTAGACATATGATGCATCAAGGAAATATAATTTCAATTTGTGAGCTGCTTAAATGTGGACAATAAATGATTTCCCTGCTTATGCAATATTATCTGGTTGGAGCACGAAGGGGAAATACGCTTTCTCTTGTTGTGCTGCAATAACATCGTCAAGATGGTTATCCAATAGACAAAAGTTTTGTTATATGGGACATTGGCGGTGGTTAGCAAAAGATCATCCATATAGGCTTCAAAAACATCTATTTGATGGTAGGCACCCTAGAGCTATGTGAGGCTCCTCTATCTACAAATGGGTCAGACATCTTGTTGATGTTAAATGATGTGCAATATAGCTATGGGAAATGAATTAAACCAAGGCTAAGAAAATCAAAGACTTCTAGCAGCTCAAAGAAAAAACAGAGAAGTATATTTTTTGATTTACCATATTAGGAGCATCTCCTTCTGCGGCATAACCTAGATGTGATGCACATCGAGAAAAATGTTTGTGAAAATATTATTGGAACCATGCTTAATGTTGATGGCAAATCAAAGGATAATTTGAAAGCCAGACTTGATTTGGCAGATATGGGAATTTGTTATGTTCTTCATCCTGAATATCTTCCTAATGGAAGAACAAGGTTGCCTCCTGCTGTTTATTCAATGACAAAAGGGGAGAAGGATGTGTTTTGCCAGGTCTTGAAGGACATTAAAGTTCCGAATGGTTATTCCTCAAATATATCAAGATGCGTGAAGCAAAGAGAATGGAAGCTGCATTCTCTAAAATCACATGATCATCATATATTGCTCCATGATTTTCTTCCACTTGCTTAATGCTTATCATCATCAAAACAAGTGACGTGTTCCATTTCCGAGCTTTGTAATATATTCAAAATTCTTTGTGGTAAGGTTCTCAAGCTTGAAGAGCTTGACAAACTTCAATATCAAGCAACGATATGGTTTTATGTCAATTAGAGAAGATTTTTCCACCATCTTTCTATAATGGTCCATTTGCTTATTCACCTTCCATGGCAAGCCAAACTTGGTGGACCCGTCCATTACCGATGGATGTATCCAATTGAACGGTAATATTTTCTACTATAGACCTAGTTATAATTAGTAAAAATTAAATTTATGTTTTTAATTTACATGACATACATGTTTTAGGTTCTTGTTAAAGTTAAAGAACTATGTGCGGAACAAAAGATATCCTGAAGGTTCTATTGCCGAAGGTTATTTGGCAGAGGAATGTGTGACTTTTTATTCCCGATATCCGGAGGATGTTGAAACAATATTTGATAGATCCTCAAGGTAAATTTTGACTCAAGTGATTGTAAAAGAGCGACATGGCCGAGTAAGAGGGATTGGATTGGGTCCTACACCCACTTCATATTACAGCCATTCAGGTAGTCGTCGTCTCGCAACATATGGTGGTCATTCATCTGAGTGCATAGAATTTTGCCAACAGATGGATGAAAAGTTCCAAACGATGGAAGATGAGCTTGGGCGAGAACATGCTAATTACAATGCTCTTTATACTTTCTTGCAACAGCAATTCCCAGGAGCGACTATCCCCCTGATTACCAGGAGTGACTATCTCCCTGCCTACCATAGGTGGATCATCTTCTCAATTGTAGGTATTTCAAACTTCCATAATCAGAAGTTATTATTTCATTTATGTGTTTGTGTGTGTATGATTGGGTGATACTCTCTTTAAGTTTATAGTAGTTATCTATTGGTTAATTCCTAATAATTGGGTTGCCAAATTATATTTTAAACATGTAATTATAATTATTGCAGAATCAATGCATCGGATCTTAGACGCCTAAGGCTAACACAGCCGGGTCTAGTGTGCATGTTTAGGTAATTGTACATTGAACATATAATGCTGTGTTTTGTTTAATACTAAGGCCCTGTTTGGGTGCCACTATATTCCATAGTAATGGTGGTCATTCCTATGGAATTTAGTATAATGTAGGAAATCAAATAAAATGGTGTTTGGATACTATTTTGCTAGTAATAAATTCCTATGAAATCACATGATTCCATAGGAATTTGTAAAAGAGGTGACCCAAAATTTTTTTTCCTGTACATTTCGGGCTGTGCGAGTGTGAGATTAGGAAATAGAAAGGCTTTCATCATTCTCCACTATCTTCATTCTTCATGGCTGCCACTTGTCGTCCCAGTTTGCCGGACCGCCAAAGAAGGGCTCACCGTCTCCATTCTCTCTCTCTCTCTCATTTCTCAAGCTCATGGTAGTCCGAAGCTTCGCTTTTCCTTACTTCCATTCTTACTTCAGATAAAAGGTACTAAGCTTACTTCTCTAGTTTCTCAAGGTATCTCAAGGTTTTTTTAGTTTATTTGAGTTGAAACTAGAAATTATGAAGGAATCTCAAGGTTTCTCAAGAAATCATGGCAAGAAATGGAGGTGGGAGCAGCAGCAAGGGTGGTGGTGCGTTGATTAACACTGCATAGATAACAGCTGGTTCTGATAAAACAAGAGTCCCTCCAATCGAGCAGGTATACGCTATTACTCTTCGTATATGATCCTTCTTCTCCAATGGTATGCATTTTCTTGTTATTAAGAGCTTCATATCCTGGTGGTATGGATTTTTTCTGTGATGATGAGGAGGTCTGCATTTTTTCAGCAACCTTCTTGCTATTGTTCTTCATCTCAGTAAATTAATGGAGTTTTTTGTTTATTTGTGGAGAATGTAACAAGATCTTATTCATCTGAGTAAATGAGTACAAAGTTCATGGTTTGCTTTGTTTCTAACTATATTTGTTGTCTAGATGTATTTACCTTGTTTGACACTAGGCAGGGAGAAAAACAGTTGTAAGAAATTCAAATTTATATCAATATTTCAAAACAATTTAAGAAATTTAGAAATATTTCTCTCATATTATCTTCAGATTTTAAATTTAAACATAAAAATCAAATATAAATTATCAACAAGTGTTTATCTTATCAATGGTTTTCTGCTATATACTTATGCTCTCATGATTTTTACTTTATCTTGTCAATGTTTTTTATTTATCGATGGTTTTATGCTATATACTTAAGCTATTTACAAATACATCTATTTTTTGTGGCTAATAATCTCACATCATTCAATAAAAACTGATAAAATGGCTGCATTAATGATTAACATATATGTCTCAATGTGCATGTACAACCAAACTTATGCATTTATATATGATTGGATTCTAGCAACAAAAATATCTTTTAATACCAAGCATGGTTTATTTTAGATATGTTTTTATTTTGAATTGGGTTTTCTCTGTGATGATGAGGAGGTGTGCATTTTCTTCTTATAAAGAGCTTCATCCTTATCTTTTGAATTGGGTTTCATAGTTTGGTGTGATGAGGATATATATATATATATATATATATATATATTTGTGAAGATGAAGATGTTTTGCATATTGTATGCTGTTAAAGAGCTTCATGTCCTAGTGGTCTGGATTTTTGCAGCTATAAAGGTTTGAAGATCTATTCAGTCATGGCTTATTATTATTATTATTATTATTATTGGTCTATTCTTTGTGGAAATCAAGATCATGCCAATATATATATATTGGAAGTCTGTATTTGACCAACGAACAGCGAATGTGGAAATCTTTTTTTATTGGTTCTTTGATGTGTAAAATATGGCGAGTTTTTGTGGAGTTCCACTTCTGTTGAGAATTCATTGCCTTTGTTATAGTTTATTAAAATATGGTGAGTTTTTGTGGAGTTCCACTTTTGTTGGGAATTCATTGCCTTTGTGGATTTTTTAATTGGGTTTCATAGCTTGGTGTGATGAGTTTTTGTGAAGATGAATATGTTTTGCATATTTATATATATACATGTTTGACTGTATGCTGTCAAAGAGCTTCATGTCCTGGTGGTCTGGATTTTTGCTGTTGTAAAGGTTTGAAGATTTATTTAGTCATGGCTTTTTTTTTTTATTATTATTGGTCTATTCATTGTGGAAATCAAGATCATGTCAATGTATATATATATTGGAAATTTGTATTTGACCAACGATCAGGGAATGTGGAAACTTTTTCATTGGTTCTTTGATCTGTAAAATATGGTAAATTTTTGTGAAGTTCCACTTCTGTTGGGAATTCATTGCCTTTGTTATAGTTTATTAAAGTTTTAAACTTTGTTCATTCCATATAGAATGTTTGTCATTGGATACATAAAAAATGGCATCTTTATCCATTACCAGTTTGTTCATTGTTTGGTTCTAGCCTTCAAATTGAGAACTTTATGAGTTCCGTGATTCATGATACATAAAAAATGAAAAACGTTTTTGTTTGTATGGTTCTTAACTCTTGTGTTTATCTTCAATAAGTTTTCTGCAACTTGTATTATATGATTTCTGAATCTTGATCAACATGTTCATCAATGCAAGACTAAACTCAATCCCTAAAGCCATAAACATGTAATAGAAACCCCACCTTCTCAATGTTGTGTGGTTGGAGATGATGTGAACCGCTATCATCGCCATCGGATCATCACTCCGGTGACTCCTTCAAACTCCCTCTTTAATGGTTCAAGGCCTCCTTCAACCATAGCCCAAGAGCTCCAGAACTTTTTTCCCAAAAATCGGCCAAAACTTGGATGCCCTAAAACCTCTTTAAACTCTTTATTTATACTGGCTGGACAAGACTGTTACACAGGCAGGTACACGAGCATGTTCTTTGCCCTTGTAACTCCTAGGAGAATCCCAAAATTCTCTAAAATTCAATGTACACAGGCCACTGTACATGGCCGTGTTCTTCTGACTTTGGCCGTGTATCACCCAGGAATTCCTCTTCTTCGGTTCTTCAGTTACATGGCCGTTAAACCATTCCTCTGCTCGTGCTCTTATCTAAGATGTGCTTTGTGATCTTTCAAATATACACGGGTGTGTACTTAGTTTACACATGCGTGTTCCTTTCGATAAGACGTGCCCGAGAGGCCTGCGAGTAAGACACATGGTGCCTGTGTGGCTGCTTTTGCCAAGATGTACACAGGAAGGTACACTGGTATGTATCATGGCCGTGTATTTCAGTATTGGCTAGTTTAAGCACCGAATTACTCTTGAATTGCTCCCCTTAGTTCTTGTTGTGCTTCATTTAAGATGTGATACAAAGTGAACAAATAATTACCAGTTATCTATAAAATCAAAGCCTAAAATAGTCGATCAAGTGCTAAACAATATAAATCAAATACGTATAAAATAACACTTATGATTAACATTAAAATCTAATCTTGTATTGTCTTTTATTTGCTTTATTTAATTAATTTTTATGTTGAGTTTTAATCTTGTGTTTTATTGCCATGCAATCTTTATTAGTTATTTCAAGTTTGGTTGTATGTTTTAATCACTCTAGTGATAAGATAGATCACTGCTAGAGTTAGATTTATCGAAATTGAAGAGTGTTGAGAGGTTGAGCCATGAGGTAGTAGAGTGTCTCCTTTCCCTTTTGATTTGATTTACCTTCGCTTCATATTGTATGAGCTCTATGAAATCATTTATGGTGTGAGGCATCGAGAGAACTCTCCGTCGAGACCTCGTAGGGGACTAGTCATCAGTTGCTTAGAGATAGGGACCGGTGCATCTTTGGATTTTCCACAACTCAACTATACTTAGTTAGGAAGCATTAATTTAGTCCAACACTTATCATAAGATTCTAGGGAGAGCATTGTCCAATTACCCATTCGTCTTGATTAATTACCTTATTATTTCTCTTATTGCTTGCTTGTTTTTATCTTATTTACTTACTTGTGTAATTGATCATCTCACTTCTTGGTTGTGGATAGATAATGAGGTTCTTAGTTATTACTCATACTTCTATTCCCTGTGGATTCGAATACCTGATCCTCTGGGTATACTTTATTACGAGATGACCCATGTACTTGCAAACACACATGGGGGTTTTCACTTCTACTTATGGGTATAAGCATGCCAACAAGGTTTGCTGGATGATATTTACGACCATAAATAATGGCCATAAGGGGACAGCAAGGTGTTTTATCTAGTATGTTCCCTTGTTCTTCATGTTCGGAGAGCTTTATCCTCCTTGTTTTGGTTCAACATTGCTTCTTTCCTCTCCCTCTTATTCATTATGCATTTCTCGTGATCTGAAATCAAACTTTACCCCATGTTACGCATCATATTCCAAACAAACTACTCAACACATGCCAATTAAATATATGGAATAATATAAAAATGTGTTAAATTGTACAATTATCATTTTGCAAGGTTGCCCATGTTTGGATATTGTAGATCTAGATGTATGATGGAGTGATCCATACTTTAATGGGCATGAAACATATCATAGAGTCCTCAAAGTTTCTAAATTGACTCTCACATAGATGGAGACAAAAAGAGTTAGTACATTAGAATTTTACAAGGCTCACTATTACAGGCTTTGCTATCATTGCTAGTTCTACCTCAAATTTGGACAACACTAATTTATGTCATATGAGGTTGGGGCACATGAGCGAGTGCATGATGACAATCTTGAAAAAATAAGGTTTATTGTGTGGCCAACATATAGGCAAGCTAGATTTTTATGAGGATTAAGTGGTTAGAAAGCAAAAAAGGCTCAATTTCAGCATGACTATTCATAGCACAAAGGGTACTTGGGATTACGCCAATTCATACTTATGGGGACCTTCTCATGTCCCTTCAAAAAATACAATGACTCTCATTATAAGTTTTCTTTCATTGATAGTTTTCTAAGAAAGATTTGTGTCTATTTCTTGAAAGAAATGAGTCAAGTTCTTACTGCCTTTAGGCAATGAAAAGTCCTTATTGAGAACCAAATAGGAAAGGAAATCAAGAGGTAGAGGACCAATAATGGTTTAGAACTTTTAATGAGTTTAATTAATTTTGTAAGAATGAAAGTGATTGTTTGACATCTTGCAGTTACTAGTACGCTACAACATAATAGTGTGGCTAAATGGATGAATTAGACACTTCTTGATAAGGCCTAGTGTATGCTCTCTAATGTAGGCTTGGATAAGGAGTTTTGATTGGAAGCCATTAATACCACTTGTTGCTTGACAAATCATTCTCCTAATACATCCATTAAATGCAAGACACCTAAAGAAGTAGTTTAAGGTAAACCAACAGACTATTCGATATTGCATATGATTGGATCTCCTATTTATATACATATGAATGATGGTAGATTGAGCCTGAGACAAAGAAATCTATTTTCTTGGGTATGCTTTAGGTGTGAAAGGGTATCATTTGGGGGTGTCAAGATCTAAAACACCAAAAAGTCCTTATTTCAAAATATGTGACATTTGATAAGTTGGCTATGTTATTGCCAAAAGGAGCACGTGCCTAAGTAGATTGCCAAGCAAGTTGAGATAGTCATGAAGAAGGTGGAGGTTGAAATTCTAGATAAAAAGGCACAGTTGTTAAGCCAAATTTGGTGGACGATGATGACTCACATGTTGGTGATGATTCCTATTTGTTAGAAGAAGAGGGTCTAGAAGAGCAACAACCACATGCTTTGATGAGAGATTAAGCCAAGAGGGAAATTTGACCACCTACAAGATGTGAGTACACAGATTTTTCTTACCATTTAGTTGTGGTTGAAGATGTGGAGTTTGGTGAACCCTTAAACTTTAAAGAGATAATATCTCCATGGGATGCAATGAAGTGGAGTGCTGCTATGGTAGAAATTTTATCTCTTCAAAAGAATGAGACTTGGACTCTTGTTGAGCCTCCTAAAGGGAAAAGAGTTATTGGATGCAAGCGAATGTTTAAGATAGAGGATGACACCATAGACATTTGGTATGTGGAAAATTTGTTGATAAAAGCTATCTTCATATGGAATGCGTAGACTTCAATGGGATCTTCTCACTAGTGGTAAACACATACATCCATTTGAATTTTATTTTTTGCTGGTTGCCATGGGATTAGCATTAGAGCAGCTAAATGTAAAAACTATTCTTGCAATGTACCTTTGAGGAGGAGATCTATATGTAACAACCTAAGGACTATGAGGTTATGGGTAAGTAGAGCCGTGCTTGTTAAGGAAGTCATTATACAGCTTGAAACAATCACCACGCAATAGTATAGCAGATTTAGCCCTTTTATAACAAAGGTTGGGTTTTCTTGATTCAATTATGACAATTTTTGTTACTTTTAAGAAGTTTCCAGATAGGAGTTTTATATATCAACTTTTTTTTTTATGTAGATGACATGCTAGTTGTAGCATCAAATAAAGAGGAGACTAAAAAGGTGAAAGATCAATTAAGCTCAGAATTTTAATGAAGAATTTGGGGCCTACCAAAAGAATTCCAGAGATAGAGATCACCAGGGATAGATCCAATAGAAAATTATATCTTTCACAAAAGGATTTTATTGAGAAAGTGTTGAACTGGTACAGGGTGAATAATGTGAAGCCCATGTCTACTCTTTTTGTAGCCAAATTCAGATTTTCAAGGTATTTGAGTTTGAAAACTGAGAAGAAGATAAGCTATATGTTGTAAGTTCCTTATTTTAGTGTGATAGGAAGTATCATGTACTTGATAGTTTGCATTGGACCTGACATTGCCTATGTAGTTAGCATGATGAGTCGCTATATATCACATCTTACTATAATATGCATTGTGAGATAGTCAAGTGGATCTTTCGTTATTTAGAAGATATTGCCATGATTGCTTTGTCTTCTATAGAAGCAAATACATGGCTCTAATGGAAGGCATTAAAGAGGCAATTTGGCTTAAATGCTTGCTTGGAGAAATTTCAATATATGGTGGTCCTACTGTCATCTATTTTGATAATCAGAGTGCTATTCACTTGGTTAAGGAACAAATGTATCATGAGAAAAGCAAGCACAATGATGCCAAATTTCCTTTTGTTCGACAAGTTATTTCAAATGGCATAGTGGAGATTAAGAAGATTGCTATTGCATACACTCATGTTGATATGCTCAACAAGCCTTTACCGATCATGAAGTTCAGCTATTTTATAGAGTTGATTTTGGTTTGTTATTAGTTTACTTTTGTGTTTAGGGTGAGATTTTTAGTCAAAGGGGACATTATTGTGCATTCCTCTTATCTCATATTAACTATTAAATATTTTGGGGTTATATTCATAATAATTGTTATGTATTTCTCCTATCTGACTTTAATTAGAAAGTATGTTAAGATTATATCAGCACACTTTTGTATCTTTTGTTAGCTTTGGTTACTTTATGTTTTATTTTAAAACAATGTACTCTTTTGATTAATTGAGTTAGATTCCCTTTGAGAATTTCTCTCTTTGAGTTGTCTTCTTCTAATCCCCATTTATTTTTTGAAAACCATAAAAATTAATAGATGTGATTTGTCCACATTTATCAAAAGATAATTAAAGAAAGACAAAATCTGAAGTTTTGTATATTTATGACGTTTATTTTGGGAGAACATGGCCATTTATCACTTAGACTATATACCTTACCCCTTATTAAATCCTAGCCATTAGATATAGGATATATATATATAGATAAATACTTATATTCTCTTTTAGCATTTGTTTAAAATTATCCATTTAAATTAGGATCCTAACATCCAAATCTCCACTGATTTGACCCTATCCTTTGGACTATGTGATTGCTATGCACAACCTTCCACCAGGTATCTTCGACCATTTTGGGAAAACTAGATTATTTTTACTATAAAATGGGATCATGCGAATATTAATATTTTTGATCAATGGACTATTCTAAAAATCTTTGGTTTGAAACTTTGATATTTTGTTTGATTTTTGGATATTAAAGTTATTTTGACATAAACTCGTTTAGTCTCTAATTAACTATGCACTAATCCTGTCATTCTGGGTTAAACATTAATAATGTCCATATGAAACTTTGTTAAGAGACTATAGTTTCACACAGTTTTATCAATGAAACAAATAACAAACTCTAATATTCTGGGTCTGGTCACCGAGCCTAAACAAATGATCTTTAATACTCTGATTCAGGTAATCGAGTTTAAACATATGACCCTAATATTTTGGTTTGTACATATTAATAGGAAAATGTATACTTTGATATTTTGTTAAGCTCTAGTTTTTTTTCTTCATTGAACTTCTTGGTTTAAATACTGTATTTTTTCTGAATGCTATATTCTAGTTTACTAAATATATATTTTCTGAAATTTGAAATATTGGAACGTTGTATGATCCCAACTAATTTTAATGGGTTGATTACTGGGCTTTCAAGCTCATTAGTTCTTATTTTTTTTCAGGAACAAGATTTAAGTAGGGTGGTGGATAGAATAACAATAATTGTCGAATACAAGTTGATTTTGAGCTTATGATTTATTAATTTGTTGTATGTTTTTTTGTAGACCTTGAATTGCTTTATATTTTCTTAAATAATTTATAATTGTAAACCCAGTTGTTTGTTATTGAAATATATTATTGTGGTCATTATTATGTGACTTAAGATAGGCTCAAAGGTTTACATGCTCACTGGGTTCTACCTCCTCGGTATGTAGCCATTTGTCAATACATAGGATCCAGCGAGATGGGTTTAGGGCATCACAAACAAAGTGATCAATTCAGGTATGGTGCTTGCCATTTTTAGCTCTCATACAATAGTATTAATTTTAATCAATTCACAATAAATAAGGTATAGTTCAATTCTATAGTATCATATAAGGTTGAGTGAGTACATCCACGCAAGAAGAGATCAACCATAATTAGCATAGGAAGCAAGTTCCCTTTCATTTGTGAATTAATAATCATTCCAATACAAAGTGAGATCATGCATGAAAAGGAAACAAACATTATTATTGTAGTAGCAAGCATTATGATCAAGGAACCATGGATGACGCATGCACATAAATGAGAAATGGCTCAGCCAAAGATGACAGCAATGGGGCTTCGAACGACATGGCCACCTGATGTTGATACCCACTCTAGTTTTCCTTCAGATATCATGCCCTTAACAGGAGTTGGTTGCACAATGGTTATTGTGACATTGAAACTTAATTGCTGGTTTTGAGCAGAGAAGTGGAGTCTATTTATAGAGAGGATCAAGCTTGCATTGGCTGGATGAAAAATTATTGGTGTGTAATCAGAATTGGCATTGCCTACATTGGTCACTGTCCTCATAATAGTCTCATTTGGAGAGTTGGAACTCAAAGTTACCATGATGGAAGGATAATTCAGTTGGGATGGTTTGATCTTCTTCTCTTTAGCACAATCCACTTTTCTGCTATTGAAACGTTGCATATAGGTGGGATTATAATTAAGAAAACACATGTAGCCAATGTAATCATCGAAGTCACGGTCGTAGATGAGGCCTGGATCCATTGCTTTAATGGGATTGATATGTCCTGCTCCTCGATCAAAGATGTTGGATGCCTTCCAGGTTTTCATGTGAATGAATGGATTCCCAGCGAGATCAACATCATCTGCAGTTGTTATTATTGCTGATTGGATGGCCGCTGGAGACCATGATGGGTATTTCTTCTTGAGCAAAGCCATGACTCCTGCTACATGAGGCGATGCCATGGATGTGCCACTTTTGAACCTGATGTTTAAACAGAGTGATTAGTGATAGCCAGAAAGTGATGTAACTAATAAGAAATTTATTATGCTTGTAATACTGGAAATAATTATTGAAGGGACCGCCTTTGTGAATGGATGCTCCGAGAATCACATGGCCAGGTGCAATTACGTCTGGCTTCAAAATACCACCATTCCATATACTAGGACCCCTTGAAGAGAAGCTACCGATAGCTGGAGCTGGGCGCCGACCGGATACTTGCCCTTTGAATACAAAGGTAGCATTGGGAGGTGATTCTCTGGGTGAGTTGTAGTACTCCAGTATCTTCTCGGCATCGTCAGAGTTGACATGAGATACTGGAAGAACATGTTTGTCATTTTGGGTGTTCATTATTAGACCCAAGAGAATCATGCCTGCCCCACCACCGGAGAGAACAACACGTCCTTTGTCAACATTTTTATTACCAGCCTGGCATAACACTATCTTATTTGTCACATTGATCCCATTCAAGGAACCACTCAAGCAATCTAAAGCCTGTGTTTTGTTGTTAGCTCCAAGGTATATAATTGGAAGGAAGATGGATGAGTTGAAATGAGTTGGCTGGTAAAACCCAGTTTCTCCTATAAACTCTTCCCCATTGCCCAGCTTCACTGCTGCTGCAAGCCTCCTATCTAGCCAGCTTGCGCCAACTACTGTGAGCCAAGGCGCAGTGTGACTTAAGGATTTTGGCTCTCCATCATTGTTACCTGCGGAGACTGAGACAGAGATATTCTTCTTTGTGGCCTTATAGCCAGAGAAGGCAGCTTCATCATTGTAAAAGTTCGCAGTTTCATTGCCGCCTATAGAAAAATTGATGATGTCCACTCCGTCAGCTATTGCCCTATCAAAGCTTTTCAGGTTATCAGCTCGTTTATAGAATGTCTTGTAGATAGCTAGGTGAGCTCTGGGGGCCATCCCAGAGGCTGTGTACTTGAAATTGCCAACAACCATGGCATCCTTCACAAAATTCCCGGTGGCTATGCTCGCCACGTGGGTCCCATGTCCACATGTGTCCAGTGGTGGTCTATTTCCATTACTGCCATTTCCATATGTTCCACCCCCAATGATTTTCATGTTACAAGTGAAGTTGTTGAAGTTGCAGCTTCCATTCCAGTTGGCCGGTTTTGCAGGCATTTGATCGTCAGAAAATGATGGGTGGTTCAGTGGGACACCTGAGTCTATCACTCCAATGATGATGCCTTCTCCCATGTTGGATTCCGTGTGCCATATTCCAGTTGATGGATCACTTAACCTCAAATAATGAGGGCTGTACGTGGTCTGGGTTGTGATCTCTGAATGTCCAACTCTGCATGCAGGAAGCCATCCATGCATTGCATGGCTTTAACTTCATTAGGTGTTAACCTTGCCGCAAATCCAGTCATTACTTCGAAGTAGGAGTACACTAGCCGCAGCTCACCGGAGTCCAATGTCAAGTTTGGAAGAAAGGACTTGTGCCAGCTCTCCAACTCTTCATTGCCTAGGAGCTTCCTCGTCTCGGGCTTTGCTAAGTGAATGATGTACGTCTTGATCTCATTGTCGTTTTTGCCCTCATCAGCCTCTGATGGAAGCATAATATCACTTGTTTCTAAAATATGTTCACTCATAGTAAACAAGAAGATGAAGAAGATGACCAAGATGGAAACCTTCATTATCATAAGAGTGAGAATTACTTGAGGACATCTATCTATGCATATATTAGGCTCTCTTTCTCACTCTTATATATATGCATAGGTAATGAGAACAATTATTTGTATGTTCCTTTGAGGAAGGTATAAAAGAGGGTATCATGCCCAATGGCAGTAGACATTCCAATAATTGATGGGGAAAAAGTTGGGAAGACAAATATAATAACAAGAAAACTACAAGAAATCCATTAATTGCGATTTTCTTATTTATTTTAAAGGTCTATCAATTGTGGTCATCTTTAAATGAAGGTAGGTATATATACTTGAACAATAAACATATATTATCCAAGAAAGTCATAATAGAGTGAAATATCTTCAAAGTGCTGCAAGAAATCGAATAACTATGATACATGATTTTAGGAGAGAATTGTCTATTGTTTTTCTCCATCCACCAAATGCCAAACCCACCACAAATCAAGCATAGGATGCTTCCTTGGGAACCAGCAAAGAACCAAAACGATGGACATACACACTATAAAGTAGAAGGAAGAGCACAACCTTACATACAAACAAACTCACTACAATTAGAGATGGATTAAAATTGAAGACCCCGTAATTGCATGTGTTTGGATCCAACATGGAATAACATGTATTTGCTTGTTTTGGCTTCATGAAAATGATTGACTTCATCTTTCATATCCTTCAGAGAAGGAACATGGTTTAGTTAAATCAACAAGTACAAATGAATTTTGTATAAATTTATTAAAATCCTCAATAGATAATGATGTTGTTACTATTTAATTTGGGTTGAGAAATAATGTTATATAGTCAAAGGGTTCATAGTCTAATGGAATTGGCTAAATTGCGGAAGATGTTGGCACAGAGATTCAAGAGTCCTGAGTTCAAGTCTTGTTGTATGCAGTGGTGGTAATAGGTTCCCTGTTCAAATCTCATGTCACTGAGTGAGAACCCACAGGTTCAACGATTAAATTCTTAACCTGTGAGCACGGACCTAACCATATGCGTGCTTATTGCATTTTTAAAATAAAATAAAATAAATAATGTCATATGTTTTTATTAATTTTTGGATATAAATGGTTTGAATTTCTTTTTTTTAGCTAATAAGTATTTTTTTAGTGCTATAAACTTGCGGCTAGAAATATAGTATTTGTTAGAAGATATTAAGTTGCCATAAATATTTCATGAGTACATGATATTTATTTTTGACAAAATATTAATATATGTGATAAATAATAATATTTATACATAAAAGGAAAAAGATGCCTTTACAATAACGAAGGACAAATTTTATTACAATGAATAATTTATAAACTTCTGAATTATCTCCAAGTCTTAAATTATTATTATAATCACAAATTTCTGATGTTACAATGTCTAATATATAACATGTGGTTTCAATATATATATATATATATATATATAGAAATGGTAATTTAGGATGTCTCCAGATTACTGTTCTTTAGAGATGTCCCTCTTACAACCGTTGGATTATCATCCAACGGTTGTTTATTTATATAAGTAATGTATATCTTTTTTTACTGTTTATGATTACTATTGAACACTGTAGAACGTGTTTTGCACTATTTATGATAATGATAGCCGTCAAATTATTATCCAACGGCTACTGTGGACGTCTTAGATTTGAAATCTAAGGACACCCTAGAATATTGGTCCTCATATATATAATAAAAATAGTGGAGAAACAATTTGTTTTAATTTGGGAGTTTAATGGTGTTTTTAGGGAGAAAAGTGTCCTTTATAGACTTTAAAAATGGGCCTGGTTGACTCAGCCTGAGCACGGGTCACCTTATATGTATTAAGGTAAATATGCTTGTCAGATATATGCATGCGTGTGTATATATGTATATACCATGCATATATATATATATATATATATATTCTTTTAATAGATTTCCTTGCAACTTTGCAATCATTTTATCAGTGTAAAATGGGTCCGCACAAGGGATGGCATCGGGTTAGGTCCAAGTTGGATTTTGCCTACCCAGGTCCTATCCCCTCTTCCCTGTCCACATATCCTCCTCCAACCTCAATACGCGCCTGGTTTAAAAAATGTCAACCCATAATAATACTCGATAGAGAGTCAGTACTTTTAAAGATCTCTACCCCCTCCCCCACATAAAAATATTTAATCAAAAGTATAATTTGTAATAAAATCATGACAAGTATAATTTTTTGACAAGCACCAAAAACATGGGGGGAAAATGAAAAATTTCAATCGAATATATTAAAATTTACACATCTTTTTCCAAGTGACACAAAACAATATTAAAATAAAAATTGAAATTTTTGATCTAACAAAATAGCTTTTTACGTTTAGGTGACCACCATTCATCATAATTCATCTTCTGATCTATGAGTACATTCACTTGCTAATAATTCATCTCCATTAAAACAAAAGAATTTTAGAATTCAAAATATGAAAATTATATAAATTTGTACCAAATATCTATATATATGTAAAATTTTATTTTTATCTTCATTTATTTTATCGTGTAAATTGGCATAATCTTTGATTGCTTTATTACCCATTCCTATATAAACCATATGAAATTTAATGAGTTACTAATAATGAAACAACAACAACAACAACAACAACAACAACAACAATAATAATACTTAATAAAACATGTAAATAAAAAATTTTACCTTTATTATTATTATTATTATTATTATTATTATTATTATTATCATTATTATTATTACTTTAACTTCATAGCCAACTTCTGGCACACATCAAAGCCCCAAACAATAAAGTCCACTATGATGTGGGCTTTGTATTTGACAATTAGTATTGAATGTAGATTCGGAAGCTATGATAGATATTAGAATTTCTAACACATTAATTCTTTGAAATTGTATTTAGTGTGAGACACTTAACTTCATTCAACTTCCACCACAACAAAATATCAAAACTAGCTAATCTTGGTACAATAGCTTCCTTCAAATAAAGATTGAGCTTTGGCTTACCATGTGATGTTTTCTCCCTTTTCTAATGCTCAAATGCATCAAAGTTATTCAATTAATCATCAATTACACTATTATTAATGTCTTCAAATGGAGAGCTACTATATTCTTTACTTCACAACTCATAATTAGAAACCAAGTTATATAGAGCTTTCAAATTCTATTAAGTTTGACAAAAACATCGATTGAATACAATTTATAATAATAATATTCAAATAAACTCATTTTTTATTTAGGATCTAACACCATAGCAACTTCCATAATATCATAAATCCTACTTGATGAGTGCATGAAAACATGTATTTGGATATTATAAATTTCCGTACTTAGCTTGTCTTCTAGCATACATTTTGTTATATTTGTACTCTATTGGGTATTTAAATTGGAATGAGTAGGCATTTATATACTTGGGACAAAAAGAATGAAAATTAGAGTGAATTAGAGAGAATGAGCATTGATGCACAATTCCAATAAAGAGCACGATTAGAGCACGAACGTGCTTAGGGCATGCTGATAGGGACTAATGTCACCTATGAAACACAAAGCACATGCCGATCAAATAATATAGTGTACTAAAAGTAGGGTTGTCAATCCACGAGGAACTAGAGAGTATTAGTATTAATTCACAACTCATCAATTAGCCAAAACTTAAGTCATAGATGTCAAATCTAGTATGAAAGCCATGAACTCAAACATGAATAAATATCACGGCAAGTCAAGCATGAAAGAAGGGCGTTCGGGCAAAGATTTCCCATAGGGTTTGATTAGGCTCAAAATAAGGTTTCACTAGATTTTGCAATACAGTTGAATCGACAGAGTTCCTAAATCATATTGCATCTTTTGTCAAGGTGAACAATAACTAGTCCCACACAGTGATAATGCAGACTACTCTATGACTGCATTGCACTTAGTGAACTCTACCTAGAGATAACTCAGATTCAATGAGTGCCAATCCCTCTCTCGAGGCCATTAACCCTAATCCCATACAAAACAAGATTGTGATCTATTCCTAATACCCACTCACATTCTACGATTGCATTACGATCAATACCCTAATGTCAACTCTCTTGAAAGAACCACCGGGAGAGAAATTTTAATCTTGAATTACTTTATTTTTAGGCGGACTCATGGTTCCATTCAATTATGGAATGTCTATACTAGGTGGATCTCTCGATTTATCACACATGTGCATCAATCATGAAACTCCCTACTTTTGTTGTTATTGACTTCAAGACATGAAATAGTGCACAATTGAATTCAACATCAAAGTATTGTAATAGATTAGTTGGTACAAGTTTCAAAATCTACAACCATTGCTATCAAAAGGTAAACTCTAGATTCTATTTATGCCCAAACGCCATGAGGTTTAGTTCTCTATTAGAGGAGAACAATCATATAATTCAATCAATACAAAGAAAGCAAATGAAAACATTAAAACTCCCTTTAAGCTTCATCGCCTCGAAGCGCTGGTGAATCTTGCACAAATCTTCATCAAGAGCCTCCGACAACTTGTCTCGATGTCTCCTGTAATGCACTAGACTATGGGTGAAGCTCTCCAAGATGTTGGATTGCTAGAGAAAGGCATGAGATTCTTTCTCGTCTCATTCTTTTCTCAGCCGCCAAAAGTTTTCCTAAAAATCCTCAGTAAAATCTTTTATACCTAATCCCTTAGGGGCAACTAACAGGCATAAGAACAAGACTGAAAGAAGCTAGAGCTGATGGATTGCATGCCTTACAGGTATCTTACGGTCGTAAGCTCCATGTGTAATATCTTCTGTCTTGGTGTTATGGTCTAGCTTATGGCCATAAGCACCGGACTGTAATTATCTCTGGATGGTGCTTGTGACTCCCTTTCATGTATCCTCCTAGTAAACTCCTCTGGATGAACCTTATGCTCTCATTTACAAGAGTAAGTCCTGCCTGTAAGCCCTTATGTTTGAAAGTTATACTCTTGTTTATGGGCATAAACATGCCCGCAAGGTTCTTTAGAGCAGGTTTACAGCTGTAAGGAGACCGTAAGGTGTTCTATTTAGTATATTCTCTTGGTCTTGATGTCGAGAGAGCTTTTTCCCCGGTTTTGCTTTGAAATTTCTTCTTTTAGCTCCTTCCAGCTCATTATGCATTGCCCGTGACCTAAAATCAATTTTTACACCATGTTAAGCATCATCTTCCAAATGAGTACTATAATCCATGCCAATTAATCTTATAAAAGCCATATAAAATATGCTCACTTATGCACTTATCACTTGCAAATCAGTGGTGTACAAAAATTGCTAAGCACATCGAGAGCATAATCATTCTTATCAGAGAACGATGGTGCTTAAAGAGCATGGGTATGCTTTTTAATGGTGCAAATTTTTGGAATTTAAAAAAATTAAGAAAATTCATGCCCCTAGTGCCTACACCAAAGAGCACAACCCAAGAACACCATAAACATGGATGTGCACTATCTTTTTACCTACAGAATGACTTGACAATTGGGTTTTTAGAAGGAAGTTTTAGTTTTTGGCTCAAGCCTTAGCGGAGGCTAGGGTTTCAAGTAGAGATCAAAATGAAGCCAGTCTAGGATGAGTTAGTGCTATGATATCGGCACTCTATCTAGGATTGAAGGAGAGGTTGACGTTAATCATCAACTTGAGAGAAGCAATGAAGCCTTTTTCCTATGTTTTCATTTATATCTCTATTTTTGGATGTCATTATGGGTTCATGTAATATGAGAGACTAAACCTTTATTGATGCCTTGGATTGATAAGCTTTGAGATCAACTTGTAGTTGGAATCCTTTTTTTTTTCTTAATATTAGCTAGTTGATGTATTTCTTGTGAATCAACTATGTGTGGTTAATTGTTGTAATTGCTTATACTAGAGCCCAATTGCATTTTTAAGCTACATGATTAGGATTGAGAAATCAGTTATGTATAGGTCATGATAGATGATAGAGAGTGAGTGGATGCCTAGAGAAATGGTGTACAATGTTAAACTCTATGGATTAGGGTTAAAATGAATAGTGGGATTCACGAAACCATCTAATGCAATGATAGATCGGATTGGCGACATATGGGATTAGGGATTAGCCGTCTTGAGAAAGGGGTTAATCTATTTTAGGAGTCTCCTTACTTTAAGAACACTTAACACTTAGCCAATATAAGGAGTCATTTGTAAGGTAGTCTCAAGGGGATTCTTGTCCAAGGTACCATGGTCTTATCTTGATTTCACCTTAGACTTTGGCTTTGCTATCTACTTATTTCGCTATTTTTCATTGTCTCCTTAATTACATGAGAGGCCATATAGAATGGGTTGAAACTCGTGCAAATTCTTGTGTGTTCCCATAGGAGGCCTTATACATCATCAAGCTTCGAGAATATGGCTTTTAACACTCTCTGTAGGCTTTAATGCACCCACACGTGACTCCACTCCAGGACATTTAGAAGCCATAGTTGTCAGCACTTCTTAGAGAGCATTTCTCATTATGGAGGCAAGGTTTGGACATGATCACAACAAGGAGAGGATAGATTTTGAATATCCAACATTGGAGCACAACACAACCTCAAAAGGAGCAACGTTTTGGGTAGATTAGTGCGGCAACCTTGGGTACCTTCAACTTTCTTTTCTCCTCAACATCATCTCATAAAGGGGGAGTTTAGAATTTTTCTCTTTTTCTTTATCATACCTTCATTTTGTTAATTTTGTGTTTATATTGAACTAAACTCCCAAGGCCACCAGATGACGGTGAACCTTGGGATGAACATGTGATTGATGGATGTTTGGTTTGGTTTAATACAATCTCATTGTTTGAGATTTAATCTATAATACTTGTATGACTTGGATTGTATTACGGAGAACTCCATAATTCATGTTTGAATTGTGTATGTGAGAAAGGTTATTCCTTTGCACTAGGTGATGCATAAATTGAAAGGGTTTTGATATGTCAACATAACTGAGACCTGGGGTGTTGGAAAGTCCTCTTCAGGGAAATTCCTATGATAAAGACTCTTACAATGTAATAGAATCATTGGAGAGTTAGTTATCAATAGATTTAAGCAACCTATAGTAAGGTTTTAGGGCTAGTTCATGCTATAGTACTGTATTGACACACCCCTTGCAAGTGCGTAGGTTGTTAAAGTAATAAAGTACCCTAGTGAGTGGGTAGTCGTATCCACAGGGAATGGTGATTAGAAACACAAGAACTGCTACTTAACTATGGTAAAGATGATTCAAATTGGTGTGAACAATATCATTGTAAATAGAAATACAAAGAACAAGAAGGAGACGCAATAAAATGATAGAAAGACAATCGATAAAAAGTGGGCCACCCGGACATTGCTCACTCTAGGACTATTGCTTCCAGTGCAAGACCGATCATTATATCTCCTAAATGATGTTTAATGAGTGGTGGAAATCCTTAAACACACGGTCCCAAACCTAAGGTCAACCGTGACTAACCCTACGCTATCCACCAGCGGAAAGAAATGCTCTCGACGCCTCACACTGTGCAAGGTTGCATAAAGCTCTAGGGACTCCAAGTGATAAACCTTATTTCCCAATCTATATCTAATCCTTTGGTCTAGGCGAAAGACCCCTAGTCACGATTAAGCCCCAGCATTAAGGATTACTTCGATGCTTTACTCTGTTGCTTGAGCAACTAAGCCCCAGTGGAGTTCTTCATTTAGCACTTCACTCTATTGTGACCGCAAAGAAATCTTGGAACATGGAGGTAGGATAAATCACACTCGAAGGGAAATGGGATGTCTGCTACCTCTCAACACACCCTCTCAACCCTCTCCAATCTAGCTTTATCTAACCCTTATGATGTGTCACTCATCCACAAGGATTACCAAGATGGATTCTCAACTCTAGTGTCACTCTAAGGGAAAATCACTTCAATAAGCATTCAAGATTGGAACTCAATTAGAACATTAATTAAAAAAACATAATGAAAGGTCAATTAAACAAAATCATCCTAGGGTTTACAAGTCCAAGGACCCACTTGGGGTTTAGCTCTCCATGGAGCAAGATACAATTAATAATTAAAATGAAAGTAAAAATATGCAATCCATAAGTAAAACCCCCTTGTAGTCCGTATCGATCGTATTGTGGAGTAGCATCGTCTTCTCCAAAGGTTCCCTCGTCAAGTTTAGGGCACACCTCGTCGAATCGATGCCGATGAAAGCTCCCCCAATAGCTATCTTTCGAAGGAGCATGATGTTGAAGGCACGCCTTGTGAATCTCCAGGAATCGAATTTCCAGCGCGCTGTGAACAATAATTGTTACAGTGATTTGCTACAGTACAATACTACAGTACTTCGCCAAAATGCTCCCAAATCCACACCTTTCATTGAAGCCACATGAATGGGCACATATCTATGTGGTAGATCGCGTTGTCTCTACAATAAAATCACATTTGACGAAGATCTTGCTAGTGTTGTACAAGTCGGAATACATGAGCGTGACTGCCTTTGTGCCCCTCCAATTTGCATGTTCACACGAGCACAATGGAGGTTGGCATAGACTCACATGTCTTTGAGCACAACGTTTGTCTTCACGCTTGTTCACTCCAAAGATTTCATCAACAAATTGCATCCACGATTTACTTTTGGTTTTTTTCTTTCATACTTGTCTCCACAACCCTACATGCACAAAAAAACACAAATATACATGCATAAGCGATGAAACCTGATAAAAGCAATGCTCAATGTAAGAAAAGAATACTTTGTATTACTATTACACAAGCACTTATCATGTATCTATATTATTGCTACAATATCCTCTATAAAGAATGCCCATTTTGTCTTGAAAACACTCTGCAATGCATTTTCGAGCCCTAATAGCTTCTTTCATGCCCTGTAGATAAAAATATAATTAATTAAGCCTAGCATCAATCCATCAAAAACACATGCAAAATGTATAAAATAATACAATTAAAACATGCACATTTAGACACTTATCAATTCATCTTAGAGATCCCAAAGTCTAAACACAACTTTACTATACCAAACCATATTCTTGGATCATATTAGTAGTCTTACGGGGATCCACATCCGGGGTCATCATTTCCTATACATATATCCTTTATAGATTGTGCTTTGCTTGAAGCTTCTAGTGCTTAGTTTTCTTAGTTAATGTTGGTTCAAAATACCCTTTAGTCATTAGGCTAGATAATAGGTGAAAAATGAGTAATAATAATTTGTTGGCCGTGAGGAATATGATCCTCATGCTTGTGTATGAGTTATTACTTGACTACTTGTGCACTTGCAGTGGGCAACCATCACTTTTGTTTTGAGCTTAATTTCTCTTCTTCATGTTGTAGGTAACATTACATGACCAGAGGAAACTCTTCTAGACTTGTGGAGTAAGATCTTGACATAGAATGCACGATTGAACAAAGGTTGAGAATGTCATTGATAAGAAAAATAAGAGCATTGGAAATAAGTATGGAAGCTAAGAAATCAAAGATAATGGTAAAACCATAAAGTATTTCTAACTATGCAATACCGAATTTGAATGGTGCCACCTCAAGCAATGTTAGACCACTAATTGTGGCAAACAACTTTGAGTTAAAGCCAAATTTCATACAAATAGTTTAGTAGATGTGTCAAATTTGATGGATTTCAAGATGAAGACCCATATGCTCATGTGAAGAATTTTTTTAGAGATTTACGACCTTTCAAGGCCAATGGATTGTCTGAAGATGCAATTTTGGCTTAGCCTTTTCGCATTTTTTGTATGAGATTGAGCCAAGCAATGGCTCAATTCAATATTATAGGGCTCGATTATAAATTGGTCTTCGTTGGAGTGGAAATTTTTAATGAGATACTTTACTAGCCAAGATTACTAAGCTTCAAAGTGGTAGCACCTTGATAAATGCATAATTAAACAAAATTTTATATTGTTCCATACACTTAATTGCCATGTATTATGGTATTTATTTGGAAGATGATGCTTAACATGATGTAAAATTAATTCCAGGTGACAGGCAATACATAATAATTAAGGGCGACCTAATAGAAGCAATTTTGAACCAAAAAAGAGGAAAAAGCTTTCTTGACATCAAGGACAACAGAACAATCTAGACAATACACTTTACTACCATAACTTACAGCTGTAAACCTCATCTAGGGAACCATGCAGGCATACTTATGCCCATAAGCAGGAACATAACTACCAGATATAGGGCCTTATGGGCAGGACTTATGCCCATAAGCCCAAGGCATAAGGTTCATCCATAAGAGTTTACAAGGAGCACATAGGCCCGTAATAAGGGTCTCAAGCACCTTCCAGAGAAGTTCATGGTTCAGTACTTATGACCGTAAGCTGGATTATAATAATGAGACAAAAGACCTTACAGACTGAACTTACAGCTATAAGATATCCGTAAGGCATGCGACCCATAATCTGGAGCTTCTTAAGGGCTTGTTCTTACACCCATAAGTTACCCATGAGGGGTTAGATATTGAGGGTTTTAGTGGATCTTTTGGCGGCCGAGCAAAGGAAGGAGAAGAGAAAGAATATTAGGCCTTTCTTTAGCAATCCAATGACTTAGAGCACTTCTTCCTTGGTTTAGAGCATCATTGGAGCCATTAAGGAGAGTACTCGGTGATGTTTGTAGGAAATTGGTGGAAGATTGACCGACACTCTAGGGTTGCAAAGAGTAGAGGGAGTTCTAATGTTTTCATTTATCTTCTTTATAGTGATTATATTGTATGATTTTGTAATGGAGAACTAAACTTATTGGCATTTGGGTATGGATAGAACCAAGGGTTTTGATAAATGCTTGTGTATTAGTAATACAAAGTATTATTTTCTTACATTGAGCATTACTTTTGTCAGATTTTATAGCTTATGCATGTGTATTTGTGTTCTTTTGTGCATGTAGGGTTGTAGAGACAATAATGGAATAAAGGAAACCAAAAAGTAGATCGTGGATGCAATTTTTGATGAAGTCTTAGATTGAACAAACGTGAAGACACAAGTTGTGCTCAAAGACATGTGAATGTGTGCCAACCTCCATTGTGCTCGAGCAAACATACAAATTGGAGCGGGCACAAAGGCAGTCACACTCATGTGTTCTGACTTGTGCGATACTAGCGAGATCTTCATCAAATGTGATTTTATTGAAGATGCAACACGATCTACTGCATGGATGTATGCCCATTCATCAGCTCGCAGAAATTCAATTCCTAGAAATTCACACGGGCGTTTGGAAATTCCACACGCCCGTGTAAATGCCCGATTCTGACCCTATTTAAGTTGCGATTTCAGATGTTTTAGGGGATCCTTTTCTGATCTTTTTCCCATCTTTTCCCCACCCTTGGAGGTGCTCACAACTAAGGTTTGGAGAGACTTTACCTAGGTCTTGGGAGTGGTTCTACGACCTTCGACACCGCGTTCCTTTGAAAGATAGTTATTGGGGGAGCTTTCGTTGGCATCGATTGGGCAAGGTGTGCCTTAGGGTTGATGAGGGAACCTTTGGAGAAGAGGAGGTTACTCCACAAGTCCATCGATACGGACTACAAGGGGGTTTTACTTATGGATTGCATGCTTTTACATTTGATTTCAATATTGATTGTATCTTGCTCCATGGAGAGCTAAACCCCTAGTGGGTGCTTGGACATGTAAACCCTAGGATGATTTTGTTTCATTAACTTTTCATTATGTTTCTTTAATTGATGTTTTTAATTGAGTTCCAACTTTGAATGCTTGTTGAATTGATTTTCCCTTAGAGTGATACTAGGGTTGACAATCTATCTTGATAATCCTTGTGGATGAGTGACACACCATGAGGGTTAGACAAAGCTAGGTTGGAGAGGGTTGAGAGGGTTGAGAGGGTGAGTCGAGAGGTAGCGGAACATCCCCTTTCCTTTTCGATGTAATTTATCCTACCTCCACGCTCCAAGAGTTCTTTGCGGTCATGATAGAGTGAAGTGCTAAGAAACGAACTCTGCTGGGACTTAGTTGTGTAAGCAATAGAGTGAAGTGTTGAAATAATCTTTAATGCTGGGTCTTAAATGTGATTAGGGGTCTTTCGCCTGGACCAAAGGATTAGATCTATATTAGGGAATAGGGTTTATCACTTGGAGTCCCTAGAGCTTCTTGCAACCCCACACAGTGTGAGGCGTCAAGAGTACTCCTTTCCGCCGGGGACATAATGTACGGTTAGTCATGGTTGACCTTAGGTTTGGGACCGTGTGTTATAGGATTTCCATGACTCATTAAACATCAGTTAGGAGACATAATGATTGGTCTTGCAATTGAAACAATAGTCCTAGGGAGAGCAATGTCTGGGTACCCCACTTTCTATCTATTGCCTCTCCTATTATTCTCTTGTTTCTCTTTCTTATTTTCTTTTATTTCTGTTTGCATTGATATTGTTCACACCACTCTTGAATCATCTTCACTATAGTTAAATAGTAATACTTGTGTTTCTGATCACTATTCCTTGTGGATACGGCTACCCACTCACCAAGGTACTTTATTACTTTGATAACCCGTGCACTTGCGGTACACACATGCGAAGGGGTGTGTAATGACATAGATGATAGAGGATGAGTGCATGCCTAAGAGAAAGGGTGTATGGCATCTAACTATCTGGATTAGGGTTTACCTTAATAGATGGATTCATAGAACAGTCTAATGTAATCATTGGGCAATTGTGGTTGTTCTGTGGGATTATGGTTTAGCCACCTTGAGATAAGGGCTAATCTATTTTAGGAGGCTATAGAAAATTAATTGCAAGGAAGACATAAGTGAATTCATGTAAAAGGTACCTTGTTGTTATCTTGATGTCACCTCAAACTTTGGTTTTGCTATTAGCTTATTTCATTATTTTCTTTGTTTCAAAACTCATTAACAATCATCATTCAATCCATTGGTTGGATAACTAAAGAAATATTAGTGATACACCCCTTTGTATACGCCTCGCAAGTGCATTAGTCTTTAAAAAGTAGTAAAGGGTACCCGAAGGTCGGGTAGTTGAATGCAAAAGAACCGGTGCTCCTAATATTGATTGTTCTTCTATTATTTAGTTGATAAAATTGATTGATGTCTCTAATACTAATTGAAACTATGAAGAAATAAAAAGATGAGATGGATAATTAAGGGTATATCAAGTGTTATATAAGATGGTATCTCAGACACAATCCCCTCAAGATGTTTATGCATTCGATTTCCTATATGGTCTATTGCAAGAGTATTCTTGGACCATGGAGATTTCTAAATTAGTTTGATCCCTTTGGTGCAAGCAATCAAACGCTAATCCCATATGACAATGGTGATTGCCCTATGATTGCGATAAATCGCTCCATGAATACCTTTATTAGGTTTAACTATAATTTGGAGAGTTCGACACCATAGACCTTATCTCTAGGCATGCAATCAACCTCAACTTCCTATGTGTCATCTAGCATGATCAATGTCTCAATCTTAATTATGGTTATCTTACATACAATTGGGGCTTTCGTACTAGAAATCACAAACATGAAGTAACATAGGAGATTCAGAAGAAAACACAAAGATAATGCAATATAACGGAGAATCAAATCGACATAGTCTTGAGGTTCATGGTCCCACGCACCAATGATGGTTTAGCCTCTTATAATGTAGAGAATCCTAATACAATACAATACAAGAGAAAAGATTAAAAACATAATCTAAACTCCCTCAAACTTCTTTCCAAGTATATGATGATGGAACTCCTTGATTGGAGAAGACAATACCATCTAATTTGTTACCTAAAGGGCTAAAGGGGCATTGCCAACTAATCATGGATCAGCTATCTTCAATCTTCAATGGGACTCTAGCAGCCTTCTCCAGATTTCAACAAACAATCCACTATAGAACCCAACTTTTAGGTTTTATTCCACAAGTAAAGGGCTAGTGCATGGTTGTGCTTCGAGGTGTGTTTAACCAGTCAGTGGTCATCTTTGGGTGCACTTGCACTTGATTCTGAATGAAAATCTGGCATCCAAAGGTCTGCACAGGCAAGGAGCACGCCCATGCTTAATGAGCATGGTTGTGCTTTAGGTAACAGGCGCGTGATGTTGGTTGTGCTCTTCAAGTACTTCTATCTACTTTTTGTACACCCAAAACACACTCATGCTCAGACCATGCTTTTCTCTATAATTGCACTTTTGTACTTATTTCACTTAGAATCACATTGATTTCCACTTCTTTTTTCTCTTAAAACTTATTAACTTGCCCATTTAACACAAAATACCCAACATTACACTAAAAAGATAAGCAATGTGCATGGATTTACAATGTATAATTCAAGCATATCATGCAACCATCAATTAGTACTAGGAGCTTATGGGTACACTTTCGTGCTTGTGATGGGAAGCTTATGGATGTGTAAATTATGCGAGTATATAAGCATGCAAGTACGCACTTAATATTGTAATTGGTCCATTATACTGCAAGTGTACAAGTTGTCAAGTAATACCTCATGGATGAACACGAGGGTCGTATTTCCCTAAGAATGACGAGAGGCTCCTATTACTTCCTTTTCACTTTATCAATAACCAAATCATTCATGCTCTTTCTTTAGTTTACTTGTACAACACTATTAAGCAATATAATTGGAGACGATGTTAAGCACACTTAGAAAGAGTTTGGAGTATGTACTATAGTTATCTTGATTATTAATTATGATAGGTGTTAAGTGTCAATCGTATTCTAGGTTCAAAAAAGGGGAATTCAAAGGCCTACTAGCCCAATAAGCCATAGTGACTAGGTCTACACCACTAGGAATGTTAGATTAAATCTCTTCCACCCTAGCCTCCTAGGTTTGCCTTAAGTGTAGGAATTACAAGAGAAGAGACCAATCAGACTCTAAGCCTAAGGAACAATCAATCCCTAATCCGGAAACCTAGCTATGACTAACCTCTTTGAACATGCATAGATCTATCATGGCATGGGCATCATCAACATAGCGGCATATCCTCCTTATCCACATCAACATATAATAATCAATTAAGAACATGCAATAACTATGAAAACTAGAACAATTTGTATTAGTCAATCAAGATTCATAAATAATAACTGAGGGACCTAGACATACAATTCCCCTCAAATTAGGTTCTTATCGATCATAACAAGCAAAGCATCACAAGACCAAATAAAGTATAAATAAGCTTTTAATGTATTTCTAGATTAACTTCCTCCAATAGTTCTCCAAAGGTTGTGGATTAGAGGATCCCAAGATTGTCTAGATGACATGTGTTACTCATGATGAGTGTACTTTGTTCATGTATTTTATATCTATTTGTACACTCATTTGGCATGCATTAGAACCATAATGTGGAATTCGATGCTAAATATTATGTGTTTTGCATTAACAGGCTTAGGGCAGTGCTTAAAGGAGAGGGAGATCCAAAATAAGCAATTTAGACCAAAAAACGATGAATTTGGATCTCTCTCAGCATCATTACAACAAAGACAAGGCAAATTGAGTAGCTTACGCGCAGCTTATGGTCCCCCTTACGGCCATAAGTATAGTCTAGAAGACCTTCCAGGCATGTTTATGCCCATAAGGAGGATATAGAGTCAATTCAGAGGACCTTATGGGCAAGGCTTACGCCCGAAAGGATGCTAGTAAGGACCATTTAAAGTAGCTTACGACCACAGTGCATGCCAGTAAGGCCAGTCGCATAAAGCAAACAGAGAAGCTTATGATCCAACGCTTACGGCAGTAAGCTAGAGCACAACATATTCAAAAGGCCTTACGAATGAGGCTTAAGACCGTAAGCATACCCATAGGCTCACAACTATCTTTCCTAGCTCCCTTATGGCCTTGCTCTTACGCCCGTAAGCAGCCCGTAAGCAGTCAGGTATAAATAGAATTTAAAAGAATTTTTAGGGCATCATCTTTTATATTCCTCTCTTCTTTAGGGGTGATTCTTGGAGGCGAGTTTGAGGAAGAAAAGGGCAGAATTTCCAGCAACTTCGGTAAGATTTGGAGAGAGATTTGGCTCGGCATTCAAGGGGATTAGGGATCATAGCTGTCAAGCTCAGCTTGGCGGCGTGCATGGAAGTTACCTCGGTAACTTTCCATCCTAGGGATTAACAAAGTGGTTTTCATGGATCTTATGTCTACTCCTATTCACTGTATCTTGAATGCTTGCCCTCCATTAATGGAGGGCTAATTTGTAGATGTTTGGGCGTAGTTGAACTCTTGGGTTTACTTTTATGACTTTGGTTGTTAGATCTTTGATGCTTTAATTGATTTCTTATTTGCAATCATATATATTTGAATCTAATTATATGTTTGAATGCTTGGTTGTTAATAAGGTGAAATCCCTAACTATCATGTTTGGTGTGCTACGAGGCGAGTAGAAATACCCACCTAGCATAGATATGCCGTAATTTAAGAGAATTGTTAGTAAGCTTGGGTATAGGGTACTTTGGAGATTCCGTCTCCCTCAATTCTCCTGAGTGAGTTATTACCAATCTCCATGCTCTTTGTAATCATGTGGAGTGAATTGTAGGAGAAATTGTATTTTTGCTTTGTATTCGGATTAGGGGTAATCTCTCTCTTTTTGGGAGAGATTATCTACATAAGAGATTATCATTAGCTCACGGTGAGGTTTCATAGAGTGTTAATGAGATTGTGTGGATATTTGTATCAGCTCTGCACCGACTCAATTACTCTTCGCCTAAGAAATTAGGGTTTAGTATAATTTTAGAACCTCTCAGTACAAATAGGATTGCATACCTAGATAACCTTTGTCCTATACTTCATAACTCTAGACGGATACTATGCCCAGACAACGTATCTTCCTTTAATTTTCCTCCAGTTTTATCTCCCGCATTTTCTATTTTTCTTTTGGCTTTGTTTACACAACATTTCACTCATTAGGCTAATTATTATATTTAGAGTTATTACTAGTATTCACCACCTTCCCTGTGGACCGACACTTTGCACTTCAAGCATATTTTATTACGCGATCGGCACGTACACTTGCATGTGTCCATGTTAACTCATGCCCCTTTGATGATGATCTTTGAAGATTCCTGTCACACACAATCTTCTCCGATGATGCTAGTTGATGTACTCTTGAAAAATCCACAGAAATCCATTGGAATATGGAAGAAACTCCGTCTCTTGCAACTTAGATCTCTAGAAATCCGGCCGACCTAACTTCTTTGGTAAAAGAGTCTCCTCAAATTTATAGAATACTCGGGTATTTATAGTAATCATCCCCGCCACAGCCTCATCAAGGGCGTTGTAATGCCCGTTATGAGTAATTTATTGCTTGGGCTCCAAGTTGCATTCTGGTATGGTCTTTGGGCGTTATGTATGTTGATAATGGTTGTTATGGACTTCACAATGGCCGTTGTAAGGCTGTTATGGCTTTCTATGTTGCTACCAGTGAGCTCATGCTATGATGGCTTGATCACGGTAGTGGTAAGTGTAGACAACGGGCATTGTGAGTTGCCATAACGGCTGTTGTGAGTCACGGTGCAATCTTGATTTAGAAACTTGGTTTGTTTTACTTCAAAACATCCTTGAATTCACTTCTTTCTACCTAAAATAGAAATGTAGGTCGTTGTAAACAAAAGAATGAAATTTCGTACTAATGAGGTGCTAATCAAAAGAATGAAATTTAATGTAATTTAAATGATATAGAAAATATGATCCATTTAGCACTTATCAGACACCAATGCAAGCGTCAAAGGCCTGATGAAGTATAGACTGTGTGATGGAGTATCCTAAATGCAAGGGTATGTGCTCGATCATCACATAGAGATGAAGAAAATCTGTTATGCTCACGATACCTATCGAGTCTCATCTCTCGGTGAGTGTCCTGCACAGAAAGAAGTGGATATATCTCCAAGCTAGAGACTAGAGTGTCGATGTCTTTAACAACGTCAGATGGTAATAGGGTCTCGACTGATACTAAGCCACCTGGTCAACTGCAGAATGCCCAAGGGTAGGTATGTCTCAAGCACTGTATATTGGGGAGTCTAGATGAATTCTCGATTATATAGTCCCTAATGGAGGAAGAAGTCAGTGTATGACATCTAGACCATCTCCCTACATAATTAGAACTACATCATGTCTCTTCGATGGCACCTTCAGGATATGGAAGATAGTGAGAACTCTAGTGTCAACTCTTTATAAACTGGCTCATCAATCGCAAAGAGTTGCTCCCATGGACTGTCGTGTAATAGCTTATGAACATCATGTGCAAGTTTGACTAACTCTAGTGTCTCAAATTTATCATTTAGGTTTCCTCAAACTTTAGTTGGGAGAGGGAGGCATACAACTCCTAATGAGATGGTATGCTGAACTATAGGAAAAGTGGTGTGATGCTCAATGATTCTCCTCTTGCTCTCTTGGGCCTATGCATGATCTACTTACTTTTCACAATTTCCTGCATAAAAGAATCGAGTTAGAATTCACAAGAAAAGTACAAAAATGAAGAATAGTGAACTACATGGCTTGGTACACGGCCACGTATCTTTGCTTGGGCCCATGTATCTCAAATTTTCACTAGCAAAATGTTCAGATAGAGATTTACACAAGTAGGTACATGGCCGTGTATCTCATGTCAGGTTATTGTACCTCCTATGTACGATTAGAGGATCTCCAACCCGAGAGTTATATGGGTAGGAACACGGTCGTGTATTACAAGATAGGATCGTGTACCTTATTTTCTCTTCTAAAATCCCCCAAGCTGAGAAGTACAAGTGTAGAAACATACCAATCTATCTCTAGCTAAGACCGTGTATAGCTCATCTTCCTCTTTTATATTAGGGATTACAAAGGCAAGAACACACTTGTGTAACTCCCCAGGTATCCGTGTTTCTAAAATCACTAAGGTCAATCTACGCATTTTCTTTGTGGAAACTACATATCTAAGTTCCAAACATTCTATGGATCATGCAGAACAGTTCTACCGAAAGAATGGCATGAAAAACGAAAGAAAATGCATGAATAAATTTGTGAAAACTCACTGATAGGAAGTGGTGCGTTAAGGTTTGATAGGAAGAGGTGCAGATGATCCCCAATGAATGACTACCCAAAATGTGCTAGAAGGTCGGCTAAAAGATGGGGAATGAGTGTGGAAGAAAATGAGGGAGAGCTAAAGAGTTATCAAATAGTGAGCATGTAAATGGAAACATTGGACGAAATGGAGAGGAAGATGAAGATGAAGGGGAAAGCCTCTTTCTCTTCTCAAAGTACACTAGCAAAAGAACATGGGTGTGTATCTCGCCCCGCGCCCATGTACGTCCTCCTGAGATAGAGTGCCAAAGTAGCCACTCAACTTGAGAGTTACACAGCCATGTACATGGCTATGTATCTTTTCACCTACCCATGTATTTCTCGGTTTGCAGTGTAAGTGAATGTGATACTCATCAAGAGAGTTACACGGCCAAGTACATGGTCATATATCTCCATCCATACCCATGTAAATCTTTATTTTGTAAAATTTGTGCAACCAAAATGAAAACAAGAAGTTACACAGCTAGATACACTGGCGTGTAATGCCCAAATACTACTCCCAAATTGCAAATGTCCTATTTTCACAACTCAATTAGATCTAAATTCTCTCAAATGTCAAAGCACAACTAATAATAAACATTTTGGATAACTTTGTTCTACCAACAAGGACCTAACTATATGCAAATTGAAAACAAGAAATGATTCAGGTCATGATTTATTCAAAACTCACAAAAACAAACTTAACTAAGAAAACTAAAGCAAGAAACTTGGGTTGCCTTCCAAGAAGAGTTTGTTTTACGTCACTAGCTTGACTTACCTGCAAAAAATCAAGGAAGCTCATAAGGATAGAACACCTCCTTAACCTCATGACCAGTTTCACACCCCAAACAAGTAAAAGATTTAGTAATTGAAAAGATCTTACCGGGGAAGTAATTCTAGCTAGAATTTAGCTTCATTTACCCCTTGGTAAGAACTACTTTTGCTTTAAATTTTCATTGGCTCTTCTTCATTTCTTTCCACATTGGAATTTGTAGTAATGGCTTCTTCTTCTCAAGCCATCACCTCCACATTATGAGCTACATCTTGTTCTTCTTGCCCATGTAATGTAGCCAAAGGGTTTTCCTCCCGTATTTCCCGCACACATTCAGAAATTACAAAATCAGTAATATCAATGGAAAAAAAGGTATCATCCTTAGCAAATGAGTGTCTCATTGCCTGATGGAGCTTGAATACTACTTTTTTTTTCACCAACTCACAACACCATTATGCCATCATCCTCACTCTTCTCTATAGAATCTCCAATAACACAAGGTAGAGTAAAGCTACTCAGATCCTTTAACTTTCTAGGCAATTTGTTTTGAACGATAACCAAGAACTCTTCACTCTATGTTGTCCTCGACAATTTTCCAAGTTTTCTTTTGTTAGTGAGTAGATCCTTAAAAAACTAGCATACTTGGGCATTTGTGCTAATGCCTCACCAAAAGTGAGGTTAATATGTAGTCACTTGAATAACTCTTAAAACCTCTTGAATTTATCATCCGAATCTCCTTTCTAGAGCCATGAAGGGTATGAGATTCTTGGTTAATATACCTTCACAATGGGTTCCTCCACAACCTTATTCTTGCTAGCCTCTTCTTTAACATCAACTGGCTACTCTTTTACAGAATTTTAGCCTTCTTTAGCCCATAGTTCCACTTCCCAGCCACTTCTCACAGTTATTGCCTTCAGATGTTTCCTAGGGTTCAATTCAGTGTTGCTTGAAAGGCTCCCTAGAGGTTTTTCCGATAATATCCTAGCAATATAGCCCACTTAATTCTCCAAGTTTTGGAGAGATGCTTATTGATTTGTCAAGGTAGTCTCAACAGATGTTAGGCAATTGTCATGTGTTTGGAACTTCAACTCTGTAGATTCTGTTTTTGCTCTTGATCACTCCTAGCAAAATTCGAGTGATTCCTCCACCAAGGGTTATAAGTATTGCCATACTAGTTAACTTGTGCCCAGTTCACACCATTCACAAAATTTACTTGCTTCTATTACCCCGTAGATGCACTAACAATGGGGCAATCATTGGTGGGATGTCCTCCACTACAAGTCTCACATAACATCATAGGAGCCGGGTGCCATCATACCATCTATCTTCTTACTCAAAGATTCAACTTGAGCCACCAAAGCTGTCACCGCATCCACTTCAAATACCCCCATGGCTTTCATTGTCTTTCCTCTAGAGGCCCACTGATAGCTATTCATTTCCATGTCATCAAATAGCCTCTTATGGTGTTGTGTTCCCTACTGCCCCTCAGGTCCTAGCATCAATTGTTTGACGGGCACTCAAGATTAGTCCTTGGTAGAATGTTTGTACTTCTATCCATCCCTACAAACCATGTTGTGGCCATCGTCTGAATAAATCCTTGTAGTGTTCCTATGCCTCATAGAGTGTCTCATCATCTTGTTGGGTAAAGGAAGCAATATCATGTCAAAGCTTGGTATTCTTTACATGCCCTTTATGTGTGTGTGTGTACCGCAAATGCACAGTGTCGAAGTAATAAAGTACCTAAAGGTCAGGTAGTCGAATCCATAGGGACTAGAGAGTACTAGTACTAGCTATTCTTCTACTATCTAACCAGATAATAATAGTGAATGATATGAAATTAACATAAATGAGGATTGGACTAGTGATAAACACCTAAATGTGTGTATTCTATACATATATTTGTTAAACTATTCATGTATTAATTGATGATTTGATGTTGTTTTTGTGGTTTAATTGGTTTTATTCGTGTTACAAGTCTCAAGGATTCCCACGTGAACTCGACAACACAAATGAGAAGGAAATTAACACTGAAAATGACATTTTAGAGCCCTGGGCACTATAGCAACAATGTAGCAGGCACTGTAGCATGAAGGAGTTAGGAAACGGTGAAGTCTCGGGTTTCGTTGATGGGTTTTTTAATGGCCATGGAGACGCCCATAAATCGGCTGAATAATGTGAAGTTTACAATAGCAGTCTTACTACAACAGCTACTGCAGCGTTTCACTGTAGCACTTCACATAATTTTTGGCAGAAATCCTGAGGCTCTTACTAGTTCCTTCACGTCAGTGAACAAGGCCATGAAGCTAACCCAAGAAGGACTTTAAAACAAGTTTATAGGTCTTTTTGAAGAATCATCTTCTCCTATGTCCCATCACTCACTCCCATCTCCAAATCTGGGGTAAAGAAAGCTCAAGAAGACATCCTTAGGAGTGGAAATTGAAGTAAGAAGGAAGATTCAACAAGATCTCCCTTCATCCCCTATTGTAGAAGCTTGTAGAGGGCAAGGAAGCCACCCATTTGGTGGCGTCGTTGGAAGCTCTCCACGGCTTATTTCTCTACATTTATCACTTGAGGGGGTTCTGTGTTGCTTTATTTGGTTGTTTTTATGGATTTGATCATGTGTTTTGTTAGTATGAACAAGTAAACCCCAAGGTCACTAGATGTTGGTGAACCTTAGTGTGAACTTGTGTATTTGAATGCTTTGATCTATTTTTATTGCAATTGGTGTGTTTGAGATTAAAGCCCGGTGTACGTTTGATGTGTTGGTTTACATGACAACTCTGTATGTTGGTTTATAGGTTGTACTTGGTTGCGTGACCGACGCCCGTGTATTAGACACACTTATCTTGGAAGGGATTCATGTACAAATACGACATGACCATTGGGTATTTTGTGCCCCTCCAGCATTATGGTTAGACCTAGTTTGAGTATCCGCCCTAATTAGAGATTTCCCAGCTTTTAATGGTATCATAAGAGGATTTGGTCAGAAAAAATTCCGTATCAATACTCATATTGGATTGGGGGTCAATTGCCATAACCATCAGGTTGACCTATCTTAGGAATCTCTTGGTCCAAACCACCAGTTCCATGGTAGTACTAGCATCCTTCTCACTTTAGTAGCCCCATAGGAATCCACATCTGTAACCAACTTCATCTTTTGATTTTTATCCCCACTTTACCTTGACTGTAGACATTCGTCCTAGAGTTCTTTCTATTTCTTTTGTAGTTTAGAGCACTCACTCGAATCTATAGGCTAGACAACACGTGAAGAGGAAGTAAGGGTAGCTCCATGGGCCCTGGAAATATGACCCTCTCGTGCTTACATAAGATGTATTACTTAATGACCATGTGTACTTGCAGGTCTCACAACAACTAGTATCACACACAATTTAGGACCTAAGGGAGTGCCACACAAGAAAATGGTGTACTTGGACAAGGAATCCCCCTAGGACTTCTCTAAGAATCAAGACTTAACTAATGCTTCCTAATTGAGACAAGTTGGGTTACAGGTATCCGAAGACACACCGGTCCCTTTCTCAAGGAAACTAGTGACTAGTCCCATACAAGGCTCTAGCGGTGACCTCTCTCTTCGCCTAAGCCACCTATGACTGATAAAAGCTTTAGGGAACCCGAATGATCAACTAGACTCCCAAAATTATGTTAAAAAATCTCTTGAGACATTTAACTCCTAATCCTATACAAACTCTTGCAATGATCTCTCTCTTCACTGGGGTTCATACGACTGCCTAACGCTCATGGGAGTACAAAGGTAGTTCTGATCAATTGGAAGGGGAAAGGGGCACTCCTCTACCTAAGGTTCATCCTTTCAACCGTCTCCAACCTTGGTAGGTCTATCCCTAATGGGTCTCTCAACTCGACAATAGGTAAACCAGAACATACAACCGAGCTCTCGCTACAAATGGAAGTATGGCATTCAAACACAAGGTTGAAACTCAACAAACATCTCAAATTAAGGAAGAACACAAGTAAATCATACAAAAATACAAATCCTAGGGTTCATCCAAATCCAAATACACAAATGAGTTAGTTCCTCATGGAAGAGGAACCCATACACACACCAAGGAATGAAAATACATAAAAAGAAGTAGAAAACTCCCTCTAAGCTCAAGATCTTCCTAGTGTGAATAGTAACTCCAATGGTTTGGTGATGATGCCGGTGAGATCTCTCCATGCTGACTCCATCGATGCCCTCCGACCTCTTAGGCTTGCCTCCCTCTTGGTGGAGATGCAAGATCTAGCCCCAAAATAGCTGCCAAGGGATGGCCAAGATCCTCGAAACCCTAGCTTTCTAAGCACAAAAACCAACCGCCCAACATTCCGAGAAAACTGAATTATAAAGGGTCATATCTGGCCTGTCCACGGCCTTGAGAAATTTTTCCTGTGGCCATGTGTCTCTCGGTCTTTTTGGCTCATCCAGCTACAGTAATCATGCTATAGTATTGTTCACTAATACGCTGTGTATCGCACCCGTATGAACTCAAATGGCTATATGGTTGGTGATGTGGTTCTCTTCTATCCAAAGTGGGCAAATCTTTTGTTTAAAAGCCCTAAAAGTGCTCCACATCACCAACTTTACTCTTGCAGGGCTCACACACACCTTAGCTACGCAAATGAATGTAAAAACACTAAATGAGAACATACAACTGATAAAAGACATGCTTAATTTATATATAATATCAACTTAAAATATGTACAGACAAGCACTTATTAGTGTTCCCCGATAGGAAGTACCTCATCAAGAATAACTTGACAAGTAGGTCTCAAGTTGTCACTGAAGCCCTAGGTAAAGTTTACAACCATTCCTTAGCTCTTGACTTCAATGAGAAAGGAAAAACTCTCAATCGAATGGCATCATTGTCACACACTTCAAGGAAGGTGTTAAGATGTGCAATCACCACGTCCGGTAATCCATGGAAATAATATGATTGTTGAACAATTTGAATGAAAGCTTGCATGAGTTCAAATGTATTTGCCATCATGGGAGGTCACACTATACTCGACTAGCTGCCCTCCAAAGTAGGCCTAGCATAATCTGTCAATGTTCTTGGTTGCCCCTTTTGTCCGGCCATTGCCACTGATTTTGTGCTATCAAACTCTTATACCAACTATCTTGCTCGTCTATGCAAAGTTCTATCAATTTCTAGAATTTTCTCGATGGGTTTCGATGTGCTTGATCGGGTCATGCACAATCTACTAAAATTGAAACAAGTAAAGCAAGATCAATAACAAACCTCAAGCACAACACAAAAAAAAAAAGGAAAAAAAATCTAAAACAAAAAGATATAAAAGTAAAAACATGCTAGTCTATCAAATAAGAGTGCTCCTAATAGATTTAGTCCCTGGAAACAGTGCCAAAAACTTGACAAGAGTACAAGCAAGTGTGCTTGACGATCATGTATAAAATTGCTAAGAAGCAAGGTCCAATCCACATGGATTAAATAGTGGACGTATCAACTCTAATATTGTTATCTAGCTAGAATGAAATATCAATAATTGTCAAATTAACTAAACCTAAGAATGAAAGGACTAGAATAGCAAGTCTAAGGATTGAGAAATCAGTAGAAGAATAAGGTATCAGGATAGTATTTCACTTTGGATTTTAGAGTAAAAAAAATTGCAATTATATATAGAACAAAAACTAGAATTGCTAGACAAAGGGATCTCAAAAAAATATCGGGTGCTCTCTGAAAACTCCCCAATATCTAATCCAATGCTATGGTAGGACTGGATCTCTTCTAACCCTACTTTCACATGATTGCATAGAGATCTAGAAAATCCATAATAGAAATCGAAGCTCTCGCTACGTAGCTCTAATTCGGAGGAATCTCAAGTGGCCTATCTCTAGCGCACACTCTCAATTCCTTTCACCTGTGGGTGATCTCAGGTGATAAATCTCTCGATCTCAATCATGAAATCAAAATGAGATAGTCACTCTTTTTACACTAAATCAACAAAATTAGAGAAATAAATGAATGCAACAAGCTGAAGAAAATCTATATTAAAGGCAATATTAAAATGAAATCATCCCAAGCTACATCAAATCCGAACACCCAAGGAAGTTATCCATCGATGGGGTTCATGTTCTTCTCAAAGAAATGGAAATAAAGCTCTAGAACACTATACATGGAAAAATAAACCCCATCTCGATGTCTCCTGATAAGTGCTAGAGTAGACATATTTTTATATATGTTTTACATGCATTGAGCATCATTTTTACTGTGGTTTATGTCTCATATTGTGTATTTGGTGTTCTTTTATGCATATAGGTTGTGAATGCTTTAAAGAGTAAAAAGGAAGCAAAGATAGGCTATAAAGACACAATGTTGGGAGTTCTTGTTCAATTCAAGGATCAAGACACGAGAGCAGTTCATAAACGTGGAGATGTGTGCCAACTTCTAAGAAGATTCAAGTCAAATTCACTATTTGGAAGGGCACAAAGGCAGCCACATCTTCATATTCCTTCTCTTTGTGAAGATTGCAAGACCTCTCAAAGATACGTCGATGAAGAAAAGTTTTATAGCCTACCACATGGACGTGTGCCTGGACATGTGGCCTTAAGAGAAGAGTGTTCGGATCGCGTTTTGTGATAAGCACTGTAGCAATTTCACTGTAGATTACTTGTGTTTTCATGAGCATGCTATTGTTGCCAATGAAGGTTCACCTTAGGGTTAAGAGTTTAATTCTTAGTTTTTGGAGGTTATAAACATGGATTTTATCATGCTCTAGTTTTCATCCAATTTTATTGAATATTTTTCTCCGATTGCCCTTTGTGCACTTTTCTCGCTCATTAGACCTATGAAGACTCTAGTTCATTATGTTTGGGACTTTAGTGTACTAGTTTTTATTTGAAAAAGAAAAAAAAATCAGAAATATAATAATAATAATAATAATAATAATAAAAAATAAATAAAAAATAAAAAAAGAAATGGAAATTGTTTGTTGTTTGTACATAGGGTGTGGAAAGAGCTACCACCCATGATGTATGTAGCTACTCTCATAAGTCGGATACTTGTTATGCCCTAATGAGAGAAAGAGCTATCTCATGGGATGTGTGAAAGCTACCATCCTCGGTAGAAAGAGCTACCACCTCGAAAGTGTGAAAGCCACTCGGAAGGCATCTTGGGAAAGGGCTACCTTAGAGGTTGTGTGAAGCTACTACCTATTCTTTCTGTTTATAAATAAGTCCCATGTTAATAAGAATTTGGTAGTGGACATAGTGTTGAAATGAGTTGAGTTTTTCACACACACACGCATTCGGATTTTATCACATTCATTTTTGATTGGATTGTTTGCTAGAGCATTGATTGTTTTGTCTAGTGTTTGATTCTCTCCATGACTGTAGAATTTTATTCTTGTACTCATTTGGTGAACCTAAGGCCAAGCACTTCTCTTTTCTTTCCATAGGTAAAATGTTTAATTTTGCTTGAGGACAAGCAAAGACTTAAGTGTGGGGGAGTTTGATAAGTGCTAGAGTAGACATATTTTTATATATGTTTTACATGCATTGAGCATCATTTTTACTGTGGTTTATGTCTCATATTGTGTATTTGGTGTTCTTTTATGCATATAGGTTGTGAATGCTTTAAAGAGTAAAAAGGAAGCAAAGATAGGCTATAAAGACACAATGTTGGGAGTTCTTGTTCAATTCAAGGATCAAGACACGAGAGCAGTTCATAAACGTGGAGATGTGTGCCAACTTCTAAGAAGATTCAAGTCAATTCACTATTTGGAAGGGCACAAAGGCAGCCACATCTTCATATTCCTTCTCTTTGTGAAGATTGCAAGACCTCTCAAAGATACGTCGATGAAGAAAAGTTTTATAGCCTACCACATGGACGTGTGCCTGGACATGTGGCCTTAAGAGAAGAGTGTTCGGATCGCGTTTTGTGAAAAGCACTGTAGCAATTTCACTGTATATTACTGTATCAAAATCACTGTTCACGCGGCCGCGTGGAAATTCCGCGCGCCCGCATGGAAATTCTTGCAGCCCACGCGGGCGCGTGGAGAATCCACACGGGCGCGTGAGGGCACGTGACAGACGCGATCTAAGGCCTATAAATAGCCGTTTTGCCCTATTCTTTCTCATCTTTTGTGCGGCTCTTGAGGGGTGAGACGGCTAGGGTTTGGAGAGGAGGTCTTTGCGGCTTTGGAGGCGCTTCGTCACCAACTTTGATCGATTCCTCCTCCGTCATAGCATAAAGGAAGCCACCGGTGAACCTAGCTTCGGAGTGGGTCCTTCAAGACGTCGAAGCTCTCCATCAAGGCCATCAGTTCATATATAAGGGGGTTTATTTCTATGGTTTTAATGTACTTTCATTCATTGATGGTGTGTTTTGTATGTTGCTCCATGGAGAGCTAAAACCCTAGAGGGTATTTGGGCTTGTGAACCCTAGGATTCTCATCTTTTGTGGATTTGCTTAGTGTTTCTATTTAATCCGAGTTTGATTAAGTTTTAATCTTGTATTCTCATTGCTTGTTTGTTTAATTAATCCTTGTGGTTGATTGGATTTGCATGATTTGTTGCCTTGGTGGGAGAGAGATCTCCATTAGGGTTAGAACCTCAAGATTGAAGAGGGTTGAGAGGGTGAATCATGAAATAGTGAAGTATCTCCTTTCCCCTCCGATTGGTGTATTCTATCTCCATTCCCTAAGCTCTATGCAACCATATTTGGTGGGAGGCGTGAGATTGCTCGATTTCTCCGCCGGGACCTTGTAGGGGGTTAGGATCCTTCGCCGGGAATTAGGGTTGGATCAATCTTTAGGAATTGGATACACAATTTGGAATCCCTAGAGTGCTTTGCGGTCATATGTGGTGTGAGGTGTTGAGATTGAGCGATTTCTCCACCGGGACCTCGTAGGGGACTAGTATCGGTGATCTAGAGATAGACCCGATTATGTTTGGATTTCCACGACTTAACTTACTCATCATAGAAACACTTTGCTTATCCGGTACCTAATACCTGAATCCTAGGGGGAGCAATGCCCGAATACCCCACTTTTACTGATTGAGATTCTTCTTCCATTTTACCCTTGCATATTTGTCTCCGGTGTTCATCTCTTCGCACATTAGATCACCACACTATCCCATTATCATTAGGCTAGATAGCAGAGAAGAAGTTAGTACTAGTAGCCCTGTTCCCTGTGGATTCGACTACCCGACTCACCGGGTATTTATTACTTCGACACCCGTGCACTTGCGGTACACACACGCATATTCAGACGTGTCATCTCCACACTAGAAATCAATGTGAGCCAATATTGTCATCTTCAATTGTCTCTTAGGTGGCTTCTTCGAACTCCTTCTTCCTTCTTTGATTCGCCTCCAAACCTTAGCTATCACCCAATAGTTACTTTCCCAAAATAAGGCTCTCTTGATAACTTTTTCATCTTTCTATTTATACCCTAGGAATCTGGCTAGTACATGGTCAAGTACACAAGCATGTACTTTTCCCATGTAGATCTCTAGATCGCTCAAAACCCCAACTCCTATGGTACACTACTGGGTGTATACGGTCGTTTATCTCTTCTTCTGATCATGTATATTACTAGATGGTTCTGCTTCTCAGCTCTTGAGATGCACAGGCGTGTGTTGTGCTTCAGTCAATGTTCTTTGCTGACTATGTTCTTCAAGTTCTTGGGTGTACATGGGCATGTACATCATATACATGGCCATGTTCTTCTCTGGAGGACTTCAGTCTGGGGAGTGCACGGTCATGTATACTACCATATGCATGGACTGTGTATTTATTTGGATGCTCAGCTTGTTGATGCTTTGAAAGATACATGGGCATATACACGGTCATGTACCTTGCCTGCATAGTTCTCTGTTTGTTGTTTTCAGCCCCGTCTTGCTCTTGATTTCATTCCTTTGGCTCCAATTGTGCTTATCATGACCTGTGAGCATAAATACAACAAATTAAGCACCAAATTATCCATAAAAATACTCTTGAAAACTACTTAAGTGCAAAATAAAATCAATAGCATATGTATAATAAAGCACTTATCAATTCTGATTTTACTTTGCATAGGATTATGAATACTTGTTTCGAGATAAGATTTGTCTATATTTGAATGTGTGCTTTCTCTTGAAAAGTTCATAGAGTGTATTGCAGTCATAGGGTTGTCTATATCAGTGCATTATGGAACCAGTTGCTATACACATTCAGAAAAGGGGGTAGAATGTTTTAGGAGCTCTCTTGGTTCAACTAGATTGTAAAACTCTATACAACCTTTGTCCAAGGGCAAATGAACCCTAGGGTAAGTCTATGCCATAATACTCTCTCTCTATGCTTGTTTTGCCATATTTTCCATTTGTGTTTTTCATTCTTAGTTCTTACTATACATTTACACTCCACTACTTTAATGAGGTTAATTGTAGGATTTATAGTTGGTACTAGTATTCTCTAGTTCCCTATTGACCAATACCCTTGCTTCACAGTACTCTATATTACTTGACTAGCATGTACACTTATATGCAGTAGGTGGCTACACCTTCCTATCAATGGGTTACCTCCTATAGCTAAGGTTTGGTCTTGCCTTTCCTAGCATGGGTGATTGGCCTCCATTACTTTCTATGCACTTGTAAGTTTGTGTCATCCTTGTTGGGAAAAGAAGGTAAGTTTTTTTCATGAGGATCATTCAATAATTCCTCAAAAGGCTTGTTATGTACATTTCCTACACAATCATCAACAATCAAGTCAGTTGCATCCAAATAAAAACATGAATCATCAAAATCAATTGAATGCTTATAGAATCCAACAATGTAAAAACAATCTCTTCATCACCAACCCTAAATGTCAATTTCCCATTGCTAACATCAATTAGAGCTTGAGGATGGCTAAAAATTACCAACCAAAGATTGGAAGTACCTCTACATCCTCATCCACATCTAGAATGGCAAAATTGATTAAAAAAAAGTAAATTTATCAACCTTAACTAACACATCCTCAACAATTCCCCTAGGATGTCTAATGGATCTATCAGTTGCCTAATGGATTTAACGATTAACTGCAAAGTCATCCTAGCAGGTTGCAAGTCACTAAGCCCTAACATTTTGAAAATGGTGTATGGCATAACATTAATGCCAACACCTAAATTAGCTAAAGCTTTTTCAAATTTCCGTTTCTTTGTAAGCAAATCCGTAAGAAACTTGGCATATATTGGCATTTGAGATAAGTCTTCAATAAATGGGACATTGATGTGCAATTGCTTGAGCAAATCAAGAAATCCATTGAATAGATCATCTACTAGATCTTCAACCTTAAATGGTAAGGTAGGCAAGGAACATACTCATTAACTGATCGGGACTTAGTCTTTCCCATGCTTGGATTAGGACCTCCCCTCCTCTAGTATCAATTCCTCTCGGTCTTCAACAGTTGTCTCCTTGTCTTTGATGGGTAGTATCTCTCTTCTTATCTGGACTTGCTTGCTACTTCTAAGTCTAATGGCCTTTAAATGCTCTCTCGAATTAGCCTCAGTATTACTCGATAAACTACCTTAGGTCCATTTTGACTATAACTTGGCAATTTGACCAACCTGATTATCTAAATTTTGCAGTGATGCTCATTGGTTCCTCATGGTTGATTCAATAGTCTAAAAATGTGCATTATCCTGCTAGAACTTGGTATCAATAGTTTGAATGAAATGGGTTAACACATCCTTGAGCGTAGGCTTCTTGACTTTTGGTGGATGAGATGGAAATCCTGGTGGAGGTTTCTTTTGTTGCCCTTCATTGCACCATGAAAATATAGGGTGATTCTTTCATCCAGGGTTATAACTATTGATGTAAGGGTTCCCTTGTGGTTGTAGAGCACTACCAACAAAATCCACCTACGTGCTAAGCCCTTATGGTGCTCCTACAATCAGGCAATCAATAACCATATGTTTATCTCCATATGTCTGAAAAGCCATGACTGTCACGGGCTTTGGGAGCAACAATCTATCAATCTTCTTGCTCAAGGCTTCCACTTGGGCTGCTAATGTGTTTACCTCATTGACTTCTAACACCCCAGCTGCCTTAGATGTCGCTTTCCCTTGAGAGTTACACTAATATTTGTTCATGGCTATCTCCTTAATTAATTACTTCGGTTGCCTCTAGGGTATTACTACCACGCAAAAATCCTATTACTAAATCGATTAATTGCTTGGTGCTTTGATTAAGGCCCTGATGAAAAATATGAACTTCCATCCACTCGGGAAGATCATGATGTGGACATCTCCTCAAGATGTCCTTCAGCCTCTCCATGTCTCAAAAAATGACTTGGTATTTATTTGAATGAATAAAGAGATTTCTTATCTAAGCTTTGTGGTTCAAGCTAGAGGTAAATATTGTGCAAGAAATGCTTTGACTAACTATTCCCACATGGTGATAAATAGTAAAGGAAGTGCTTGTAGTCATTGTTTAGCTCTTCCCTTCATTGAGAATGTCACACCCCAAACCCAGCTCACCAGACTCAATGCAACGACAATAGCTCTCCCCTTCATTGAGAATGTCACGCCCTAAACCCATTTCACCAGACTTGATGCATCGACAAACAGCTGCATACACACAAGGTCGAGACCAAATGGGCAGACAAGGCCTCAATATCTGTCTCACAAACAATAAAATATAACAAGGTACTAGCTTCACAAAAGCAAAAGAATTCAAGGGATATGATAACTAGGTTTACAACTAGAAATCATAGGCAAATCTAAAAATACAAGAGTCTAAGTTTAAACAAATAAAAGCTCCAAGTTCACAAGGAGAAGAACTGATTACATGCTAACCAAGTGGTGTTCGCTCAACAGTCCACGCTAAGCTATCCACCACACACTTACTCTTGATCTGAAAAGGATAAAACAACTATTTATGATCTTGACAACCCAATAAGTACCCACTAAAAATAATGCGATTATATAAAAACTTCATAAATTTCAAAATCATACTTAAGCATGACATCGTACAATAATTATTAGATATAAAACCCAGAAAATTAGAATATTTCAAACAAATATAATTTATCAAAATGAACGAGCATATATGTCCCCCAAATAACTAATGCCAAAAAAATACATTAAATTCATATATTTAAACTCGGTGATCCGAGTCCGAATTTCAGAGTTCATTCATTTACCTTTGGTGACCCGAGCCAAATTACTGGAAGCTGTTATTCACCACCGACAGAATCATGTGAAACTATAGTTTCTTAACAGGGTTACATGTCGACATGGTTAGTGTTTAACCCCCAATGACAGGGTTAGTGCAAAGTTAATTCAGGGACTACAAGTTTCTATGTCAGAAGTATGTCGGGTTCAAAATCTTTATCAATGCAGGAATACTGAAATTTGATAATCCCATTTTCTAATGAAAATATTTCCAATTATATCAAAATAAGTCAATGATAATATGTGACAACAATAATTCAAATAAAACAATATAACAAAATCAGTCATCAAAGTGATTGACTAACAAATATGTAATCCATTAAAATATTAAATAGAAAATAGAATACTTTGTAAAAATTTTGGGAGTGAGAAAAACAAAAAGTTTGTATGTATATAAAATTTATATGTAGGTACTTACTTGTCTAACACCCAAAAATTCTAATTCACACCAATCAACTTCTCTCTAGGGAATCCTATATTTGGGAAGAAATCCCATTAGATTTACTGAGAATAAGAATTTAAAATAAATGAACAAAGATATGCAAGAAGAATTTTATGACACCCATGAAGCTACAAAAATCAAATGGCTAATAAACAACTCCATCATGCCCTTGATGATAGAAAATAGCATAACTTTGTGAATTCCGATCCAAAGAAGGAATTTCTACCTTAAAAGAAAACTAGACATCTATGGCTACAACATATTCAAATTACACAATGATTTGAGATCAACAAAATTTAAACCATGAATTTGAATAAACCTATTTCTGTAAATCAGAAAATTTAGACACACCCTTTCTAACAAGAATATCTCACATCATAAACCTTCAAATCAAATCAAACTTTAGGAGCAAATAACTAACTAAAAATGGAACAACATTCTAACTGAGAATACATCCTGATTCCAAATCTAAGCTAATGAAATAGTCCAATGAATCTTCATGTTTTCTGTAGAAATGTTATTTGATTACAAGTATAGTAATATGGCTATAACTCAAACATTATAGAGGCATAAATTATGAAACTTTGTTAATCCATAGATAATGTTGATTTATACAACTTTCTTATATAGTTCTATATCCAACTCAAACTCTAAAGTCATGAAAAAAAATTCAATAAATCTTCAAGGTCTATGCAGAAATATTATCTATGGCACCTAAATTTAAAGGCTGTAACTTACATCATACACATGTAGAAAGTCTGAAATTTTGCAGTAACCTAGATAAAATTAAGATCTACAAATTTTGTATTTTTATCTCTACTAAATTCGGTCTCTAAATCTTCCGAATTATAGAGGGATCTCTGCTATGCTAGAAGCAAATTTTTAAATCTTATCCTCAAATAAATCAAATCCTTCATGTAAGAAGCATGGATGATTCAGGCATTTCCTTCTAATCTAGGCTGATATCAATTTTAAGATCATTAGAACAAAATCCGAGACCAAAAAATTTCTATAAGACTAACTTAAACTATGAGAACAAGAGAGTCAAATCAAGGTTCTCACCAAACCCATAATCCTAACTAGTATCACTTCACAAAAAATCATAAGAAAGAAAAGAAAAAGAATAAATCATAACCTTACCTCAACCACTCACAATAAAGCACCCATGGAGGTGAGTTCCTCGTCTTCATCACCTAAACATGGTTGTAACCAGGGAGAGATGCTAGGTCTCACTTTTCTTAAATAACAACACTAAATCAGAAGAAGGCGAAGAGCGTGAGATCGTGGAAGGAGAAGTGGCTAGGGTTTCAAAAATGAATAACTAAAAAACTTAAAATTTAAAAATAAATATGTTAACATAACCACCAAACAACATTAAAATTTAATTTCAATCTAATTACATCCTTTGGAAGCTCCATTCAACTTGAGCATGTCACACACCTCCAAGAATTACCCAATGTGATTGTTGGGGTTTTCATCTGGTAGTCCATGAAACTGAACTGACTATTGGACCATGTTAACAAAAGCAAGCTTCAACTTAAAGTTATTGGCCATGAGGGTGGAATGACAATGCTGAATTGGGATCCAATTAAAGTTGGCTTAGCATAGTCAAATAGGGTTCTTTGACGGTCCCCCTGATCTACCATTGCTCCAGATTATTCTCCTTCTATCCTTACTAATACTCAACCTATCTCACTCAACAAAAAATGTCGTTAACCATGTTCCAATCTATTGCTTGGTGTTGGCATAGTCTTCCACTATCCTTGATGACTTACTCTTTGGCATGTACTAAAAATGAAATATAAAGCAAAAAAATCATAGTATGTAAGAGAAAAAAAAAAAAACAAATGGGGCAAAAAAAGAAAAGAAATGGCTAATTTAACAAGACAAAAGAAATGTTTTTAATATCCTTAAGTTCTACGGCAATAGTGCCAAAAACTTAACAGAGACTAATGCTACTTATGAAACACAAATGCACGCGCTGATCAAGTACTATAGTGTGCTTAAAGTAGGGTTGTCGATACACGAAGAACTGGGGGAGCACTAATACTAATTTACGGCTAGTCAATTAGCCTAAACTAAGTCATAGGAGCCAAATTTGGAATGAAAGCTAAGAGCAAAAGTAGAAATAAAATCATGGTAAGTTGGCACACCCCTTGCGGTGTGTGTACCGCATGTGCATAGGTTGTCAAAGTAATAAAGTACCCTGGTGAGTGGGTAGTCGTATCCACAGGGAATAGTGCTCAGAAACACTAGAATTGCTATTTAACTATGGTGAAGATGATTCAAGAGTGGTGTGAACAATATCGATACAAGTAAAAATAAAGTAAAGAAGAAAGAGACACAAAAGAATATAAGGAGAGGCAATCGAAAGAAAATGGGGCACCCAGACATTGCTCACCCTAGGACTATTGTTTCAAGTGTTCAAGACTAATCATTATGTCTCCTAACTAATATTTAATGAGTCGTGGAAATCCTAAAACACACGGTCCCAAACCTAAGGTCAGCCATGAGTAACCCTACCCTATGCCCTAGCGGAAAGGAATACTAACACACCCCTTGCATGTGACCCGCAAGTGCACAGGTTTGTTGAAATAATAATACCCCGGTGAATGGGTATTCAAATCCACAGAGAATAGTGATCAGAAACACAAAGATTGCTACTTAACTAAAGTGAAGATGAATCGATAGTAGTGTGAACAAAATCAATATGTAAAGAAATAAAGAAGGTAAGAACGAGAGACGCAATAAAATGAGAGGAAAGGCAATCGATAGAACGTGGGGCACCCGGACATTGCTCCCACTAGGACAATTGCTTCAAGTGCAAGACCAACTATTAAGCTCCTAACTGATGCTTAATGAGTCGTGGAAATCCTAAAATACATGGTCCCAAACCTAAGGTCAACCATGACTAACTCTACACTATACCCCAGCGGAGAAATCACTCAGTCTCGACACCTCACATTGTATACAGTTGTAAGAAGCTCTAGGGATTCCATGTGATAAACCATATTCCCTAATATAGGTCTAATCCTTTGGTTCAGGCGAAAGACCCCTAGTCACAATTAAGCCCCAGCACTAAGGATTACATCAATACTTCACACTATTGCTCACGCAATTAAGCCCAAGCAGAGTTCCTCTCTTAGCACTTTCACTCTATTGTGATCGCAAAGAACCCTTAGAACACGGAGGTAGAATAAATCACACCGAAAGGGAAAGGGGACATTCCGCTACCTCTCGACTCTCTCCAATCTTGCTTTGTCTAACCCTCATGGTGTGTCACTCACTCACAAGGATTACTAATGTAGACTCTCAACCCTAGCCGCAAGCCTCTCCAATGTTGTGAAAAAGATGAAGAAAAGATGGAAAGAAGGATTCTGAAATCGAGAAGCTGAATCGCTGCTTTATATAGGGCTAGAAACGGGAATCCACACAGGTGTGTGGAATTTCCACACGCCCGTGTGAATCTACAGAACTTGGTTTTTCAGCGGCTTGTGAACAGTAACTAGTATAGTAAATTGCGACAGTGATTTGCTACAATACCTGCTACAATACTTTCACCAAAAACACTCATGAATCCACACTTTTCATCGAGGTAACATAAACGGGCACACGTTTATGCTGTAGATCGTGTCTCTTCTTCAATAAGGGATAATATTGACAAAGATCTTGCTATCATTGCACAAGTCAGAATACACAAATGTAACTACCTTTATGCCCCTCCAAACCATGTAATTGCTTAAGCGCATGGAGGTTAGCACACATTCACATATCTTCAAGCACAACTTGTGTCTTCACGTTTGTTCACTCCAAGATACCATCAACAAAGTGCAATTACAATCTACTTTGGTTTCCTTCCTCTATATTTGGCTCCACAACCCTACATGCACACAAGTAACACAAATACACATATATTAGCGATAAAATCTGCTAAAAGTAATTCTCATCATAAAAAAAGAATACTTTATATTACTAATACACAAGCATTTATCAAATACTCTCGACGCCTCACACTGTGCAAGGTTACTTAAAGCTCTAGGGATTCCAAGTGATATAACCTATTCCCTAATATAGATCTAACTTTTTGGTCCAGGCGAAAGACCCCTGGTCACAATTAAGCCCCAGCACTAAGGATAACTTTAACACTTCACTCTGTTGCTCACGCAACTAAGCTCCAGTGGAGTTCGTCTCTTAGCACTTCACTCTATTGTGGCCACAAAGAACTCTTGGAACATGGAGGTAGGATGAATCACACCGAAAGGGAAAGGAGACGTTCCGCTACCTCTTGATTCACCCTCTCGACTCTCTCCAACCTAGCTTTGTCTAATCCTAATGAAGTGTCACTCATTCACACGAATTACCAATATAGATTCTCAACTTTAGTGTCACTGTAAGGGAAAATCAAATCAACAAGCATTCAAGGTTTGAACTTAATTAAAAAATCAATTAAAGAAACATAATAAAAGGTCAATGAAACAAAATCATCCTAAGGTTTACAAGTCAAAGCACCCAGTAGGGGTTTAGCTTTCCATGGAACAATATACAATCAACAATGAAATCGAATGTAAAAACATGCAATCCATAAGTAAAAACCCTCGTAGTCCGTATCGATAGTCTTATGGAGTTGCCTCGTCTTCTTTAAGGGTTCCCTTGTCAAGCCTAGGGCACACCACGCCGAATCGATGCTGACGAAAGCTCCCGCAATAACTATCTTCTGAAGGAACGTGGTGTCGAAGGCTATAGAACCACTCCAAAGACCTAGCCAAAGCGTCTTCAAACACTAGTCGTGAGCGCATCCAAAGATGGGGAAAATATGGAAAAAAAAATTTCCCAAAACGTCTGAAATTGCATTATTTATAGGGGCTGGAATCGGGCATCCACACAGGCGTGTGGAATTTCCACAGACCCGTGTGAATTTTTAGAAGTTGATTTTCTGCGAGCTGTGAATGGTAACTGCTACAGTAATTTGCTACAATAACTGCTATGGTGCTTCGTCAAAATACTCCCAAATCCAAACTTTTCATCGAGGCCACATGAATGGGCACACATCCATGCGGTAGATCGCGTTGCGTCTTTAATGAAATCACATTGACGAAGATCTTGCTAGTATTGCACAAGTCAGAAAACATGAGTGTGACTACCTTTGTGCCCCTCCAATTTTTGTATTCTCTTGAGTACAATGGAGGTTGGCACACACCCAAATGTCTTTGAGCACAACTTGTGTCTTCACGTTTGTTCACTCCAAGACTTCATCAACAAATTGCATTCACAATCTACTTTTGGTTTCTTTCTTCCACACTTGTCTCCACAACTCTACATGCACAAAAGAACACAAATACACAAGAATAAGCGATAGAATCTTAGAAAAGTAATGTTCAATGTAAAAAAAGAATACTTCATATTACTTATAATATGTTCAATAAATCAGGTTTAGTATATATATGCTATCTAAAAAAAATCGCAATTCTTGAAATAGTCATGTACCAGTAAGTACTTCTTCCAAACCTCCTCATCTGTAGTGACTGTATTAGTTTCGGCATCCCAACCAAACCCATAATGTTGTAATAGTAAAGAAAATTCTCGATGTTTAAGACGCAATCTATTAAACTTCTGCTTTATTTGTTTTAAAGTGAAACTATGCCTCACAATGGTATTCAACATTTCTAAAATAATTTTCCAAATTTTAGGACAAAACACTCCATTGTTCATATTTCCCTTTTTAATTTCTTCCACCACGATATCTATGTAGGAATTAACCACATTTTTATACCACAAAAAATTATTTTGTTCCTCTGCCATTTTGCTAGTTGCCATCTATATTGTATGTCATATAAGGAATAAAAGATTATGAGAACAAAAGATTACAAAATAGGTAATATACCTAATTAACAAACTTGATTTAACTGTTTTTATCGTAAAAAACAAGAGAAACAAAACTATGAAAAAAGGATGATGTTGTAGAAAAAAACCCTGTTGGAGGTGTAGCCGAGGGGAAGTACGCTGGAGGTGCCAGAATCAGAACGGGAAGAAACCTGCCGGAGATGGAGTGGAGGGGTTGGTGGAGGCCAATTTAGATGTATGAGAGAAAGGCTTGTTTTGAAAACCCTATAGATAAGTCTCACTTTTATTTTGGGTTGTTTTGAAAGCCCTATAGATAAGTCTCACTTTTATTTTGGGTTGTTTTTAAAAACAATAGTTTGGAAATATCCCCAAGTTGTTTTCATTTTTTGGTTTTAAAAACACTTTTTTTTGTTTTTAGTTTTTTAAAACAGTTTCAAAAAATAAGGCCCCAAACAAGTTTTTTTTTTTGTATTTAAAAACAAAAACTATTTCTGAAAACAACAATCAGAAAGGTTCTATGAATGCACCCTTTTTATTTTTTAAAGTTTATTTATGCAGTATAAAAAAATTATTTCCAAAAAAATATTTGTGAAAATGGCCTCTTGGCCCATTAGCACTTGATCCCTTACGTAGAGTATTGTTTTATAAAAAACTTAAGATCAAAATCCAAAAGCCCACGTAAGGTGATTGCATATGTGCTCGTTGAGTTTGCTCTATAGCTATGCACATCCTTAACTTCACTTAAATAGTGTTGCTTATTACCTATTTGTCAAATATATATATTGTTAGACATTTTTTTTTATAAATTGGTGTATAAAATATTATATTTTATATTTTAATAAAATATTTGTTAAAATCTATTGTTGGCCCTTTGATTTTTTGATTTGAGTCATGTAAGAAAATTTTCAGGCTCCGTCTTCCCTTTTTATTGAAGCCGCTGAGGGTTGCTAAGTTTCAAGATTGATTGGACCACCAACTACACAAAAATGTCACAAAATGAGAGGAATTAAAATGTTGAAGAACTCTAGCTAATTTTTATGAATTTATTTATTGAATTTTGAATAAAACAAACGGTGATCGATTTCTTAATGAATGTTGGGCTATTATTGTTTATAATTAACAAAGAGATTGAAATAAAGTGAAATTTTCTTTTCCTTGTTTATTGTTGTTCTAGTTTTTAAAAAGAAAACAATGGAGAAAAGAAAATTTGGTTTAGGGTTTATTTCACAAATTGTCATTTTTAATATATTTTTCAATTCCTTTGTTTTTGTCTTTTAAGTCATATTTTTAATAATTAAAGCTAAAGATAACTTGACTAAATATATTTTTTTTTAAAAAAAAAAATAACTTGGTTTTGAGAGAATTTCTATTTTTAGGTCTAACTATATGCTTCTAAACCATGTTTTTTTTTTTTTAGGTCAAACAATGAGCACTATAAAATGTTTAAATATTTATAATCTTTTTTAATTTGAAATCAGCATCTCTTTGTTATTGCTTCTAATCCCACCACTGCTCTCGGCTATGAAATATATTTTGATTTCTCTATTTTTGCTGGTTGTTGATTTTGTACCAAATAAGAATTATTTTTTCGAGTTACAAACTTGTCCCTAAAAATAAAGGTTTTTGAGGGATATTAAATAGTCATAAATAAACATATTTTGTGACTATGTGTAACTGTTTTGTGATGAAAATTAATTCCTCTCATAAATAATGATATTTTAATTATAAAATGAAAGGTGGCTTTGTTATTGCAAAGGATCAATTTTATTATAATAAATTATTTTTAAACTTCAAAATTATCTTAGAGTCCTAAATTTTGATGATGATTTAACAAATTTCAAACGTGACAATGTCTTATATACTAAATTTTGATGATGATTTAACAGATTTCAAACGTGACAATGTCTTATATATATATATATATATATATGAATCGAGAGCTTGTTTATTGGAAGCTTGTCATAATATTCGAATTTTTTAACTTCAAAATTAAAAAAAAAAATTATAAAAGAGTAGTCAATATCATAAATAACGACATTATGGAAATGAAAAGAGGCAAGTATTTGTTAGAGTGAGAAAGAGTGCGTGTACTATGTCCAGAGATTTATATATATAGACACACACCATACCCATGGCTAAATAAGGCGAAAATTAAACAAACAAATGCATAATTTACAAAGAATTTTATAATTCTATAAAAGAGATACAAATTTATATAAATTTATGCAGATTTACTTACCTAACTAAGTCTATAATTAATTAGATTAATGTGTTCAACTAAGACACAAATTCAAATATTCCCAAACCTACGATTAAACCAAACTTCTCCTTAATGTGTACTGCAATCACCCTCACTGGATGCAACTCGTGAATGATCTCCAATGCTTTTATATATCCATAAAATCTCGTCTTGACACTAACAAGAAGAGTTGACCGAGTTATGGCAACCCTTTTTTGAAAGCACCAGTCGGTCATCACAGAGTGCAATGAGCCACTAGATTTAAGCGAAACGTGGGTAGGTGTTCCAAAAAAACAAGATAAGTTTTGGTATAGGAAGTTAATAAAGTAATCATGATATGAATCTAATTTAGCAAGGAATTTACTAAACTCAAATTTGGCTACCCTTTTAAATTGTGATATTTAAACAAATATTCTATCTATATCACAATTATAAGGACAGCTTGTTACAACAAGTGAAGCAGTAAAACCTATCTTAAGTTTTCCTCCTACAATACTCACTTCAAACACAACTTAAAAAAAAAAATAGAATAAAACAAATAAAGCTACAATACCCTTAATATCATCCATTAATTACCAATCCGAGAATCTGTTGATGATACTGTTGTGAGCAAGAAATGTAACTATGAGCCCAGACATACGAAAATTCAGGTATACAACATACAAGAGTAAGGGTTATACTGTCCAGCTTCACTCAAACATCCAAATCTAAGATGGATTTAATACCTCAAACTCACTATCAACACTTGTTATAAAAACCAAAGACCTATTTTTGCAACCATCAAGCATCATGTGAAAATACTAGGAAACACCAAAGTTATAAAGATAATATTAGATAACATTGCAAAATTGTACAAAAACAATTAAAAGCATGTGAACTAAAAAACAATGCGTTATTAACTATTCAATTTGATGAACACCCTAACTTATTAATTTAATTAAACATAGGTTTGAAACATTACCTGTAGATTTTCCAAATCTTTTTGCCACTACAACATATTTGTCAATTATTGACATATTCAATAATGTCATAAAATAATATATTTTTGTCATTAAAAATATTTTTTGACACTTTTTTGCTGTCACCACATTTTATCGCCTACCGTCACTAAAGGGTTAATGTGACAATTTACATTTTCGTCACAATGATACTTTTTACTTGACAAAATTGTTATACATTACCTATTTTATAATCATTAATGACATGCATTTTTATCACAAAACATTGTGCCAATTTGTCATAAAATATTATGAATTGTCACTAAATATGAGGTAAAGTTTTATCATTTGTGACATTCGTTTGATATTCAAATAATAAATTACAAAAATATTTGTCACCCTTTTTTAATATAATAGCATCATAAAAAGTGTTGAATGTCATTATATATTATTCAAAAAATATAATATTTAGTGACAAAAGTCTATTTTCGTGATGATGAAAATGCGCCACTAATGAAAAATAATTTCCTCACTAAACATATTGATCATTTAATTAAGGTGACAAAAATATAGATGTCACAAAAAATAATATTGTGTGGCATGCATAATTGTTTAAAAATATGCCATAAATTAATTTTTTGTAATGACACAATTAATTGAATATTATATTATTTGTGATATTTTTATAATGTCACAAACAATTATGTTTTTCTGATGTAATTATTATTTGTGACATATTTTAGTGAATATTTATAATAAATTATATAAATTATAAAAAATTAATTTTTGATAATATATTATAAATAAACTTAAATCAATATTGTTATTAAAAAAAAAAAGTAACACAATTATGATAATTTACAGTCATAAGTTAACCTTATGGACAAACAAATTTCAATTTTGTAAAATGTTCCAATAACATTAAAACCTTAGAATTCTTAAGTAAATCATATCAAAATAGATAACTATCACTACAAAAAAAAATTGACATATAATGACGCTTCTCTATAGTAACAATCAAATTCCGTACCTATAAACAGGTTTTACGGAGGATACTTTAAAACCGTCATAATATATAAGATATCTACTGACATATTTTGTTCTATTGGTATAGATAGACTTTTATCTATAGTGACAGTCAAATCTGTAACTATAGACTATCTATACCAACGAAACATTCAATTTGTTAGAATAAATATGACATTTACTTACGGATATTGTTCCATTGCTATAACTACTACTCTATACTTATACTTATCTATAACAATGGTCAAATGTAGTAGCTATAGATTATCTATACCAATGAATCTTTAAAAGTGTTAGAATAGGTCAAACATTTAGTGATGGATATCGTTCTGTTGGTAGAACTATATATTTTGAATTTTATCTACTTTTAATATTTATGTTTAGTAGAGCATGACTTAATTATAATAATATTATCATATTTGAATTTGAGATTTATATTAAGAATAATAATTAAATTAAAAAAATTAAATATTATAAAACAAATATAAAAAATAATGTCATGATAATTTACTCTATAAATTACAAGCACATCCGTAAAAATAACAAGCTAATGAACATTGATTGGATATATAAATTAATCAATTAATTTACATATTTATGAAAATTACTTAGCATATTATTTTATATAAATTAATTTGCAACATATACTTGACAACCAAACTTTGGTGCAAGCACATCGTTATGTGTTGTTCAATTCTAATGTAGTTGCTCCATTTTTACATTAAGATTAATGTGTGCTAAATTAGATTAGTTGAAATTCTTTTATTTAGTATATTTAATTTTGTATTTAGGAAGCATGAGCAATTATAAAGAGATGTAATCACTCCTCACATCTTTCAAGTTATGAGATACAAAAGTTGCAAAGTGAAACATTTCATGATTGGTTTCATGATCATGTAATTGTAATTTCACGTTTGGATTACTTATAATATGTTTTAAGTTTTAATTAATTATGTATGATATTAAACAGGTTGCACAATTGGAGCAACAAGGAAATGCAAACATCACTGATGAAGTTAGACTACTTGCTCACGGTTAATGGATATAGCAAGGAGATACACTGGATACATTGTTAATGGTTTTAGATTTCACACCAAGGCTCGTGAAAGATGGTTGAGAACTCAAAATAGTGGGGTAGTTGTAACAACTAAGATGATGAGTTATGCAAGTTCAAAGGATACATGACCTATTGAAGGAGAAATTACCTATTATGGGGCTTTAACTAACATCATTCAACAAACTATAGTGGTAGATTCAAGGTTGTTTTATTTAAATATGATTAGATGGATCCAAATAAAGGTTTGAAGAAAGATAAATTTGGTTTTACTGTTGTGAATTTTTCACATCTTGCTCATAGTGGAACTAATTTGGTTGATGATTCTTTTGTTTTTGCATCATAAGCTAAGAAGGTCTTTTATGTTCTAGATGAAAAGAATAAAGATTGGCTTATTGTCAAGCATGCAAATCTTAGGGACATATATGATACAAGTGGTGGATCATCCTTTGACAGAGGTCAAGGTAGTGCAGAAGTACAAGTTGATGACTCACATGACACTACAAAATATGTTCAAAATGAAGTTGATGGAGTGGATGTCACACAAGAGATGGAAACGGCGCATGAAGAAGAACAAGCTCTTTATGAACAAAATGAAGATCTATTATATGATTTAATTTCGTGTAATAGATGTCGATTGTAGAACCAAGTTTGTTCATTTTATTTTGTTGATGTGACTACGTGGGAAGTTTAATTTCTGTGTTTGAATGTTATTATATTTTGATTATATTGGTTAATGCATATACTTTAAGAGCTAGCATATGAAGGTAAATTATTTATTTTTCTTTAACTAAGATTTATTTAAGGCATTTTTTATGAGGAAATGAATTATCATGTTAATTGTTTATTTCAAATAAATGGGAAATCATAAATAGTTGAATATCACTAAGGCAAATCACACTTCGACTTCTCAACAACAATCTGAATCAGGCTCATTATCTGAACAACAATCTATATTTTTAGGAACTGAGCTTTCACCAAATGAACCTAGACAACAATCTAAACAACCATCAACTTCTTGTATACATCCTAACGCATTAGTTAATGTATTTTCATTTACTTATATTTAACTATGACTTAAATTTTTTTTTTGTGTTATTCTTTTATGTAGGTAATGCTAAGCCAAAAATGTTCAAAGTTTTACACGTATGGTTGATATTTGGGATTTGAATAATGAAGAACGAGTTGTTGTCAAGTTAAACGATCACCATATACCAGTTGAAGAAGAAGCTACTATATTAATTATAGTATGATGCGAATGCCTAACTTTGCACCTATTACTTACACAACTTGGCATGAGTTCCTAGATTCTACAAGGGAAGAAATATGGAAAGTAATCGAGGTATTAAATCTTATTATGTTCAAGTTAATTTTTTAATTTACTTCAATATATTAACATTCAACTAATACTTTTTTCTTTTTCTTTTCTTTTCTTAAAATTTTAGACCAAATTCACATTTGAGTTGTTTCATTCACATGAGAATGATAAGTCTTTTAATGAAAATACAACTCAAATGGTTAAGAGTTGGATAGTGTCTAATATGAGTACTAAGTAGAGGCAATGGAAGAAAATTTTGAAGTCCAAATATTATGAACACAAGACAGTAGAGGAAATGCTGCAAAGATTGATGATCCTCAAGTAGACAAACAACAATTTTTGGTAATTGCTACTTATTAATTGACTGACAAAGTGAAGCTATATCTATATATTTCACATTATATACCATTTATATTGTTTTGATAATCAAAATATAATGATATATTATGTTATATTCTATATATTAAAAAATTGTATAGGAACAAAGTGAGACAAATAGAACAAATAGTTCAAAATCCGATGAACCCCATCGTGCAAGAACAAGATCATTCCCTACTATTATTCAAACTATGGTACAGATTTACAATTTTTTTATTGATTTTTGACTAATATTATGTATTTTGGAAATTGAGTTTGTTATATCTACTTAAATAAAAGTAATTTTATAGAGTGAAAAATCTAATGGAATTGTACCATCACGTGCTCAAATATATATACGAACTCATACTTGTAAAGATGGAAGTGTTGTGAATGAAAAGGCAGCTTCTGTTGTGGTATTTATTTAACTTCATACTATTTTTTTATTAATGGTTGTTTTTTTAGTAACTTGACACTTATACTAGATTTAATGGTTTGTAGAATTATGGATGGCAAGGAAATTTAGGTTCTAGTATTTTTTGATTTTATGCTTTTGATTTATATTGTAGGAACTTAGGAAGAAAGGATTATGTGAAAGTAATTCACAAGATCCTAAAAGATGTTCATGTGAAAATGATTTATATTCACAAGTTAAAGGACCAGAGAAAAGAGGGTGTATTCATTGTATGGGAACAATTTCTACTTCATCAAGCAAGTCTGGTCCTTCATGTTCTCAAATCAAATATCATAATGAAGTACAAGGTTTGAAGGTTATGGTTCAAGGATTGAAGGAAGCTTTAACTACTGTGATCTTATTACTTAAAAAACAATTTCCTAATGAGAACATGGAGGTCCTAAACACTGTTACTGGCATAGTCAATGGAGACGTATGTGATACTATGTATATTTAGTTTTATATTTAAATTAGAGTAGCAAATTTGTTGTTAGTCTATAGTCACACAATGATCTATATTGGAAAAAAGGGGGTGATGGTATTGTTGGTAATTTTTTAATGGTCTTTGATATTTATCATTGTTTTTAAATACATTTATTTTTCCTTATTGTCATATATAAGTTTTGTTCATCTTTTGTTTTGATGGTTGCATATTCAATTATTTTATTTTGGTTTGTTGTACGATTTTGATGGTATTGTTGGTAATTTTTTAATGGTCTTTGATATTTATCATTGTTTTTAATATTTACAAGTTTATCACTAGCTTGCAAGCCCTTTTAGCTATTGTTGTGTAAACAATTTTAACTTCTATTTTACATAATTTTTGGCATCTGATGCTTTTAGTGCTCAACAAAATCCCCATGGGAATAATCATTCTCTTGAATCAAGTGATCAAGCAAATCTAAATGCATAGAGTAAGCTCTTATTGTCTGCAAATGAAAAGAAGGCATGGCATGTTGTATATTATTTTACTTATAGTTTTTTTTCCCTATATTATTCAGTTTATTATTTCAAGTTTTTATATTAGTGTTTTATTGTTGTATACATCTTATAAATTGTAATTTTTTTAAAAGAAGGCATGGCATGTTGTATATTATTTTACTTATAGTTTTTTTCTATATTATTCAGTTAATTATTTCAAGTTTTTATATTAGTGTTTTATTATTGTATACATCTTATTAGTGTTTTATACAATTGTAGGTGATGTCGTTTAGAAGATGACATCAGTTCTACTTCGGAAAATTCTTGTCACTTTATTTGGTTGTTAGACATTAAATGAAAGTAGTTTACCTTTATGTTAGATTTGGAATTGAGGCAAGAACTCTTGGTTGTCAAGATTAAATGGTAGTTTATTTTTGGACATGTACCTTATAAATATATGTTTGTGGTGATGTAATAGTAATTTTTTTAGTGGAAAGTTTTTGTGTTTTTTAATGCCATTGATTTTTTTAATTTATTGTAAATTAATTTAATGTGTATGAGTTATTAAACTATTCATAATATATTTCCAAGTGTAATAATAATAGTTTTATTGACAGATTAATTATTAATATAAAAAATTTTACTGATGGTATAGTCGTTGCTAAAGCTAAACATGTCTTCTTGAATATACATCTATAGTAATGGATGTTGTAGTCATTGATAAATCAAATGGATTTATTCCGACAAATGTTGTAACCGTTGGTATAGGTCTATGCTAATGAGATTTTTATTGAAGGTAAAAAATATTGGAATATGCATTTCATCATTGGTATAAGGTAAATAAATTTGAGATGTTTTACCAATGGTGAGACCAATAGTTACAGTTATATTCCGTTGGTAAATCCCATAAACCTTTTTCCAATAGAAGCTATAACCGTTGGTATAGATGTATGTGCACAAGACTTCTACTCATGGTAAAAAAAATTGTTGGGATAAATGTTTTTATTGTTGGTATAGGCTAAGCAATTTGACGGTGTTATCTCAACAGTATGACCAATAGTTACAATTATATTACTTCAGTAATACTAATAAATTTATTTCAACAAATGGTATATCCGTTGGTATAGGTCTATACCTACAAGGCTTTTACCGATGGTAAAATAAGTGTTGGAATAGTTATTTTTACTGTCGGTATAGGGTTTTGGGACCTTTACCAACGGATTTTTGACTTTTACCAATGTATTTTACACCGTTACTATATGACAATTTATTTGTAGTATCAAATCTTGATACAACTCTTGCATCGTTGGGATTTGTGGTGTTTTATTGATGTAGAGCTTGCCTCAATAAAACCTGAAATAAATATTGTTAAAATAATAAATATTAATCTATAAGAAGAGTAAATTAATAAAATTAAAGTTCAAAATATAATTATATATACATACATACATACATACATACATACATATATATATATATATATGTTAATATGCACCCGAAAAATTAATAATAAACGCAATAGATAGTCATAACAAAAATTAATTATTTTATGACAACTATCAAAATTATAACAATCTTCCATTATAAAACAATAATAATGAAAAAGAATACATAAATTAATTAAAAAATGCAAGAATCAATACTATTGGCAAACCTTTGGAAAAAAGACTTTAACCTAATGATTGTAGCCGATGTCAATCTTTTTCCCATTGAAATAGTCGATCAAATATTCCCTCTTCCACCGAACCAACATCAAAATTAGAAGTAAATAAAGCAATTAAAAGAATAACATCAACAAAATCGAATAGAAAATTTAATGAACTAAGTACATTGGAACACTAATACAAATACTTAGAGATTCATGAGATCTTTGATGAAGTATGAACTTACACAAACATTATAAAAAAAAGTCAAGAATTAATAAAAGGTGGTGATGTGCCTTAAGATAGGAGACAACAATAAGATAAAAAAAAAAAAGAGACTGTAGTATCGACACTTAAAAACGAGAAAGATAGTGTAGCCTAGTGATAATGGGAGAGAGAATAGAAATTGAGAGAAATTTATATAGAATTTTGTTTTTCATTTTTTTATAAAATTTAAATTAAATTTAGGTAAATTAAAATTATTCAAAAATATCTATATGATATATCTTTTTATTGAATTAAAATCTGTTAAAATTCTATATAAAAGCTAACATATTTTTATAAAATCTCATTTTGAATAAAATTTGCAATAATGTTTTTTAAAAAAATATTAACAAAGTATTAATAGATTTAAAACAATGAAACTTGAATTTTAAATTAGTACTATAATTATAAAAAAAATTAATATCTATAGAAAATTACTTCAATAATCTAAAGAACTTTTACAATTTAGTCCTTATCAATAAAATAACTTATAATATGTATAAAAGTGTTAATATAAAATATCTCTAATAAAATCTTTAAAAATAAAAAAATAAAAAAGAGATAAAGAGAGTCATTTGAATTGAAATAAACAATAAATAATTTAAAATAAAGTGCAAAATTGCCAAAAAAAAATCCCCTAAGTTTGCAATATTGCCAAAAACACCCCCTTAATTTTGCAATCCCTAAAAACTCATTCCTTTTAAACTCAATGTTTTCCAACCCCTCAAAGCATGTAATGGTGGTTAACGGAGTGATTTTTAAATTTTATGGGTGAAAATGCCCTTGCATAGGAAGTCGTGGTTGCAGCCATTTCGGCGGTTTGAGAGAAAGTGGGGGATTTTTCTTAGGGTAACCCCAAGAGACGAATTTACTGGAGCCGTATACTTGTTTTTTTTCAACTCGCTTCTTTAGCTTTTCCCTTTCCGAAGTTGTCTCTACCGGTACGTCCTTTGTAATTTCAGTTTTTTCCTTTCCACCGGTGTCTCGAACAAGAAGTCCCGCGCAAGTAGTCGGCATTTCATCAATTTGCAATCTAAAGTATTGATTATGGTTTTATGTTAACTATTTTGTTACAAAGAAAGATTTTTCGGTTTTGTTTTGTGGTTCTGGTTTTATTGGAAGATATTGAAGTCTGTAGGGGGATTTCTTGGCTGGGGTTTTGTTAGTCTGTAGGGCAATTTCTCGGCTAAGGTTTTGTTTTGTTTTACATTTTCGCTTGTATACACTATCGAAATAGTTTTTTCGATTGTTATGATTTTTGTAATATTTATCATGTATGTTTCCCCTTTCATTTGATATGGTTGCAATTTTGCAAATGAGGTTTACGTTTAAGAAATGAGAGGCTACCGTTTAGATATTGTTGTCTCTGTTTAAGTATTGTTGTCTCTGTTTAACAAGTGATATCTCTATTTAAGAATTGAGAGGTTACCGTTTAAAACCTTATATTTCCACTTAGGGCTTGTTTGGCTGCAAAATAAAAAAATATGGCATAATTTTATTATGTAGGAAGTGAAAGTGATTATTACAGAAATTATAACATATTTTAATTCTACAGAATGAGTGTTTGGTTACCAAAATAAAAAAAATTATGGAGATCGACCGATCAGCAACTAGACCACCGATGGATTTGTGGCCAGTCGTCAGAGGTCGGCCGGAGCACTGGTGGATCACCAGTGTGTCACCGGAGGCTAGCCGGGCGGACCACCAATGGATCGCTGGCGTGTCACTGGAGGCCGGTGGACCGGTGGTTGGACCGGTGACTAGTTGCCGGAAGCCTACCAGACCACCGGTAGATCACCGGCGTGTCATCGGAGGCCGATTGGACCGCCGGCCGGACTGGTGGCCTGTGGCCGGAGGTTGGCTGAGCCACCGGTGGACTGGTGGCTGGTTGCTGGATCAAAAGAGAGAGAGACTTTTTACAATAAAAAAATATTCCACTAAGAGTAGAATATTTTTTTATTCCATAATGCCTATATTATGCCATAATGTTATACTCTAAAATAAGTTCCCAAACAGCCAATATGGCATAATTCTCAAAAAATATTAAATTATGACATATTGTACAAATTATGCCATAATTCTGGCGTATCCAAACAGACCCTTAAACATTTGTGAATACTGCTGGTTGAATATGTTGTTATTGTTGCAGGCTTGTGATTATAGCAGTCAATCAAGTTAATGGGCGATGCTACTTGACACAGGTAATGGAGACCTTGGCTAAATTGAAAGTTCACATGACCCCTCGACACTGGGAGATCATCCAAAGGACACCGTTTGCAGCATTTACTGAGCTGGAAGCTATATTCCAAGAGAAGACCCTTCTTGATTCTCTATTGCAAAGGTATGATGGCCACACCAATAAATTCGGGATAGGGGAAAGCCTGCTGGGTTTCAGGCCTGAAGATGTGGCCCTCGTTCTTGGTCTGCGTTGTGATGGAGATGTAGTTGTGTTTCAGAAAAAGAAAACACGCGCAGCTTTCGAAGAGAGGTATTTATCAAAAACCTACGAGAGACACAGAGACTCCATCAAGAGCACTCTTGAGCTACTCATTAGACAGAGAGGAGAAGAAGAAAATTTTGCCAAACTCCTGATGGTGTACCTCATGTGTACAATCCTCTTCCCAAATACCTCATGCTCGGTTCCGAACTGGATCGTTGATTATGTCCATGATCTACCTAGCAGGCGACGTACAAGTGGCTTATGGAGGACATTCCACAAGTAGCTGCTCGAGTGCAAGCTAGATGCTCGGGGAAGAAGACCAACACAGGGTATATTAAGGGTTACTCGGTCGCGCTTAACATCTGATTTTACGAGCTGACCGAAACCGGAAAGAAAGTCCATTTCGGCAAGATCCCAAGGATGTTGTGCTATGGTGAAAATACTTACCGGAAGCAAGCGATGATAGAAAATAATTTGTCATCTCTCAAAGGAAAAGAGGTAATAAATCATGAACAGTGTGTTTAATAGTAGTCGTTAATGTTTAAACATATTATTTAGTGTTTCACTATGTTTATTTACTGTTTAAAACGTATTCTTCAAAGTTTAAACATTTTGTTCTCTATTTACGTTTATGCTATAATGTTTAAATATATAAGTTAAATGTTTAAATATAGTTTTTATTGTTTAAACTGAATGAATTCGCTAAGATTGTTTGGTTTACATATGTTACTTTCCTGAGCTGGTTCCGGCGAATGCTGATGAAGATATATTTGCTCCGGAACTACTTGCTCGAAGGTAAGATGAGAGGGCAACCATAAAGTACCCACTAGTTCATGATATTGAAACCATGACAAAAACAAGAAAGTGTCGACTGCGCCGTCTATGTCATGTGGTTTATCAAGCAATTACTCGCCAATGAGGAGCTATGGCTACCGCAGACGGACGTCCCTTATCTGAGATTAAAGTATGTTTTTTGCATACTAAAGGAGGGGAGGGCAGCCGACATCACTAACAAAGGGGGGCCTTCGAAAGCGGGTTGATAGAATTCCTTGTTTTTGTTTGTTTTCAAATGTAAGCCAGTTTAAAATCAATTCATTGTTTTGGAAGAACATGACAAATTTTTCAATGTAAATTTACTAGTCTTTATACTTATATACTTGACTCTTTTCTTTTTAACTTTCAGTTTCATTGTTTAACTTTCAATTTCATTGTTTAAATATCAGTGTTTCCATTTAAAATAATGTAATTACTTGTTAAAATAGGTATTGACTGTTTAAACTGACAATGTCTCTATTTAAATATATGTGTTAATTGTTAAGAATAAGAGTTTCTCTGTTTAAAAATCAGCTTATTTATAATGGCTAGTCAGCGACAGTTTCATTGCAAGATCTGCGATTGTGACCAGAGCCGTGGCAACGGCTGCAATGTAACTTGCGGACATCAAAGACTTACGACTCAATCCTCTTTCTTCTAGGACGCCCAGGTTGCCTTCTCGTCACAGGCGGTAGCAGACACAGTTCACGATTTCCGTCCGTAGGCTTGTCATTGTCGGGTATGGGGAATATAGATTCCTTATACGCCAGTTTGTAATGGTCGACGGTGAAGTAACCGCTAATAAATCCCTGAACATTGGTGTCTGTCTGCATTATTGCAGCACAAGCGTGCTTGCATGGGATACCATAAACTTGCCACCTGCGACATGAGCATGCTCAGATAGCAAGATCTATAGAGTTGCTGCACTAGTCAATCACTTCATAACGATCATCGACACAATGACCAACACGAAGATTTCAACTATCCTCAACAAGTATCTCTACCTTTGAATGTATGTCCGGGCATAAGTAGGTCTCCCATTTGTTCGCTTGCTCACGGCGGTTGCATAACATGCGCATCAACTTGAACCTGTATAACGTAGAACACAAATCTCAAACAAGCTTAAGCAAAGACATTGATAGTTAAACATAAACATATCTGGTTAAACGGTATTATAATAAGTTAAACACAGACAATAATATTTGAACATTTCTAAAATGTTTTAAAGGATAAGACCAATTCTTAAGTGTAAATCAACATTCGAATACCTTATAGAGTTGACCATTTTTGTCACACGTAAATGCCGAGCTTCTTTGATTCAAGCATTGAACGACTCTGCGACATTTGAATACATCTCACCCCAACATTCACCCCTGAACAGATAATTCGACCAATGTGCCATATCCGATTTATTAATCAACCAGTGATGGGCTTCGGGTGATGTGGCCTGCAGTTCATTCATGGTATTATCGAATTCTTTAGCCGTGGATGCCCTACACAATACAAAAGTATTTAGACCGGCACTCCTCCCTCAATGCCTTCCCAAGTCTGATGTTGGCTTTCATAAAATTAGCCTCCAAGTGACGAATACAGTATACATGTGGGAAAGAAGGGACGTCTCTCGCAATAGCGTTCACAAGGCCCTTGGACCTGTCCGACACGAATGTAATTATCTCATGATAATCTCCTTCCTCGTATAAAGCATCACCTAACTTGAATATGAACTAAGTCCAATTGGCATTTTTCTCGTTGTCGACAATACTGAAGGCGACGTGGAAGAAACCATTATTTCCATCTTTTACCTATGGCACCCAGTAGAGTACCCCGATACTTTCCAAGGAGGTGGGTACCATCAACAAACAGCTGCGGCCTGCAAGCCCTCTTGAATCCCACAATACACGCTCTAAAAGAAAAGAATGCACATTTAAAATGCTCACCGTCTCTTTCCACAATCGCAATCCTGCAGGGGTTTGTCTCAACCACCTTATTCACGTACAAAAGCAACAAATTGTAGCTAGAGATGTCGCTGTCGTCGAGGACCACCCGGGCATGCACTTTTCCCAACCAAGCCTGCTTGTATGGAATGTGGACACTATGTTCCCGCAACATGTCCTTCGGAATATCGATGGCTTTGTACAAGGGCCGGTCTTTGAGTTTCTGAATCACTCATGCGCTTACCCATTTTTTGGACGCTTTCGGATGTGAGGCCGATCCTAGTCCACCACCGCAAGTGTGTGACGGGTTGATTGTCTTTATTCTGAAAGTATTTTTATTATATTCTTTTGATGCATTAAGGCGCCATTCACAACCAACGGCAGCGCATTCCACAGTCACCCGGTGTTTTCGTTCTTTACGAATTTGAAGTCAAAATTCTGTTTGATTGCAAAATTTCAAAGTGCGTCTCTGAAATGTTCAATGCCTTCAAAACGTTGTCTGATATAAAATGACAACACTTCAGAATGATCTGACGAGAAAGGAAGGCATCCCACACCGTCAGGGTCACCATGCCGTTGACCGGGCGCGCTCGCAGAATCAGAATTCCTGTCAACACTTCAGTTTAAACGAAAAATATCAATATTTTAAGTAGAGACAAAAAGTGTTTAAATGATAAAATCAAAATTTAAACATTAATGCAAAATAAATTAAACGAAGAAGATAATGTTTAAATGAAAATGCAATATATTTAAACAGAGATTAGAAAAGTTAAACACTAATGAACTTATACAACTAGATAAACATAGCAGAGGAGAAACTTACAATGAAAAAAACTCATTTTCAGTAGGATTTGACAATGGCACATTGTCTGTCTCGACATCGTTTTCTATTGGACAAACCGTTTTATATCCATCATGTGTGATAAACTTCACCCTCACACAAGAAACATCGAGACCCCATCGCTCACATATCTCAGCTAACATCGACTTCCAAGAATTCAGCGTCGTAAACATTAGCACTCTTCTCTCCCCGTTGTATCTAGCAATACCACAAAAACTCTCCATAATATAACGGCAGAACTCAAATCGAACAATCCAAATGACGAGAAGAAGAAGAAGAATAAGATGTGTAAACAGCCTTCTAAACTTTGTTTCACAGAAAAGCAAGCAAAAAGGCAAACAAAAAAAAGTACACAATTGTATGCATAAAGGTCAGACATGATGTGATTGGGCAATATTTTTTTCACCATTTTCAAGGGCAAAAAAGGTATTTAATGACATGGACTCACTTGAAGTGACTGAAAAGGGGTAATCCCTAAAGACAATCATTACTGGCGCCGGTTATACTTTTCTTCCTCTTTCCAACACTTTAGCTTTTCTTTTCTGTCGGGCATCCTTGGCTCGAAGTTCTTCTTAGCTTTCCACCATTGTCTAGAAGAAGTAGTCGGCATTTCATCAGTTTGCAGTGTGAAGTCTTTGCAAGTGACGCACAAGTGGCTGATGGAGGACGTCCCACAAGCGACCGCTCGAGTGCAAGCGAGATGCACCGGGAAGAAAGCAAGAGATGATAGAAGGAAAGTTCTCACCTTATCATGAGTCTCTGTTTAAATTTCAAACTACTATGTCTAACAAATGTGATTTAGTGTTTAAACTATTGGTCCACTATTTAAAACCTTTTTATATCGTTTAAACACATATGTAAAACCTTTAAATATTATCATTTAACTGTTTAAAAATATATGTTATCGTTTAAATTGCATGTTTTCACTGGCATTGTGTTCAAGATGGATTTTTTTCCAAAACCTACGAGAGACACAGAGCCTCCATCAGCAGAGGGGAGAAGAAGAAAAATTTGTCAAGCTTCTAATGATGTACCTCATGGGTACAATCCTCTTCCCAAACATGTCTTGCTCGGTTCAGAACTGGATAGTTGATTATGTCGATGACCTACCTGCCATGGGACGATATGCATGGGCTCAAGCGACGCACAAGTAGCTGATGGAGGATGTCCCACAAGTCTCTATTTAAAACGTCAAGATTTTATGTTTAACAAATGTGATTTAGTGTTTAAAATATTGGTCCACTGTTTACGACCTTTTTATATCATTTAAACACATATATAAACCATTTAAATATTATCATTTTACTGTTTAAAAAATATATGTTATTCTTTGAATTGAATGCTTTTACTAACATTGTGTTCACTAATAGAGCCTCCATCAAGAGAACACTTAAGCAGCTTGTTCATTGTTTAACTAGTTTCGATATTGTTTAAACACATAAGTAGTCCGTTAAATATTTTATTTTAACTGTTTAATGTTATTGTTTAAATTGAATGCACCCCCGACATTGTTTAAATATCATTTTCATTGTTTGATTTCTAAGTTTATCTGTTGAAAAACATTGTCTCTGTTTAAACAAAATTGTTTAACTAAAACGTTAAGAGAGAATGTCTCCATTTAAATATCAAAAGTTGACACTCAAATAAGTTTGTTTCATTTAAAATAATTTACACATTTACAATGCCCTCTGTTTGAATATCAAAAGTTGACACTCAAATAACCGTGTTTCATTTAAATATTTAAACATTTACAATGCCTAGTTGGACCTCAGACACTTGTGACTCGATCCTCTTTCGTTTATTAAGATCATCGACACCATGGCCAGCAGAAGATTTCAGCTTTCCTCAACAAGTATCTCTATCTTCGAATGCTCACGGGGATTGTATAGCATGCGCATCAGCTTGAATTTGTACAACGTTGAACACGAACACTTAAACAATGCTAAACAAAGACACTGATAATTACATAGGAAAAATTATATTTAAACAAAGAGCGAGATATTTAAACGTAGACAATGATGTTTGTACAGTATGGAAAAGATTTTAAAGGATAAGAATAATTCTCAAGTGATAAATATCAACTCCGTCTTAAAGGATGTGTCACGGTCATCCTCCTCTGGAGAATCCTCCGCAATCAAGCAATAATTGAAAACTTTCTTATCTTGCCCATGTCGAAATGCCCGCTTAATTGCTTCCCCGTCATCCTCCACTAGAGAATCCTCCGCATTCAAGCAATTACACGAGCATTTCGACCTGGGCAAGAAAAGATAGTTCAACTTATTGATTTCAAAAATGTGGTCTGGCTGAAGCAAAAATCCTGGACACATGAAGAAGAAACTCATCCGAGAAGAAGCAGAGGAGGAGGAGGAGGGGGTGTCCAGGGGAAGAGGTCTTCCTTCTCATTTATGGTGTGAAGTCCACAAGCCAGTTGACGCTTTAGATCCGAGAAAAAAAAAGGGAAACGCACGGGGGACTGAGCTTTTCTCATTAACGAGGAAGGGGTCTTCCGATATTTATGTTAAATTTAAAAACATTTAATGGCGTCATTAATTCTTGTGCACGGGATACCATAAACTTGCCATCTGTCACCTGCCAACACTTCAGTTTAAACGGAGAAGATAAATATTTTAAGCATAGACATAAAGTTCTTAAGTGGTAAATTATAAATTTAAACGTTAATTCAAATAGTTACATACTTACAATTATATTAAATGAAGAAGACAATGTTTAAATGCAAACGTAATATATTTAAACAGATAAACGTAATATATTTAAACAGAGAAGGGCACAGTTAAACAGTAATGAACTTATATAACTAAATAAACATAAAAGAGAAGAATCTTACAACGAGAAAAACTCATTTTCAGTAGGATTCGATAATGGCACATCATCTGTCTCGACAAGATCAACTATAGCGCATTTGAAGATAGAGTCCATGTGACACATCTACTAGAAGTCGACATCGTTTTCTGTTGGACAAACCGTTTTATATCCATCGGGTGTGATAAACTTCATCTGACATGGGAAACATTGAGACCCCATCACTCACATATCTCAGCTGAGCTAACACCGATTTCCAAGAAGTCAGAGCCGTGAAAATTAGCACTTGAATCGAAGAAATTCTCACCTTATCAGGAAACTGGCAGAATTCAAATTGAACAAACCAAATGAGGAGAGGAAGAAGAAGAAGAAGAAGAAGAAGATTTGACAAAAAGCAAACACATGATGTGATTGGGCAGTTTTTTCCCACCATTTTTAAGGGCAAAAATGAAATTTCATAACATAGACCCATTTGAAGTGAACGGTAGGGGTAAAAGGGAACTTAAACAATAACGGAAGGGGTGTCCGGGGTTTGGCAAAGTTGGAGGGGTTGTTTAGGAATATTTGAAATTCACGAGGGGTAAACAGTAATTTTTCCTAAAATAAATCAATATGAAATAAAACTAATATGGGGATGCTACAACCTCCTCACAATTTTTTTTTAAAGTAAACCAATCTACAAATTGATACATAAAGTTTAAAAAATTATTTTTTTAGGAAAAACATTTGCGAAAATCTTTTTTTTTTTTTTGCCCTTACCCTCTTGGTATTAAATTGATTTATATAGCATAAAATTTATATTCTTTTGCAAAAAAATATACTGTTTACCTTTCTCGAGTTTTTTTACTTGAAAGAGTTATTTATATAGTATAAAAATATGTGGTTTTAGAAAAAATTTTAGAAAAGTCTATTGTTTGCTCTTACCTTCAAAAAATTGGTATTCATAATATCAAAAATTATATTTTATAAAAATATTTATAAAAGAAAATTGTTGTTTGGCCTCTTGATGTTTTACGTGACCCACCTAAAAAATTTATGGATATATCTTTACTCATATCTATGTTAATTTATATAAATAACTTTGTTATATTTTTTATCCTAAATTAATATTTAAGCATAGAAGAATTTTTATGTCATTTAGTATTTTTATCTTTCAATGATATTTAGTATTTGACTAGTAAAAAAAATTATCAATGAGAGATGATTAATGTCATTAAATTTAGTAACAAATAGCGACATTATCCAATATCCTCACATAATGAGATATTTATTTGTGATAATATTGTTATGTCATTATTACTTATATTTTGGTGACGAATGTATGTGTTATAAAAATAAATTAAGATAGATGAAAATATTCAAATTGTCATTGATAATCTATGTTAATATTAGTGATATTATATTAAATTTAGTTTAAAAATAAGAAAATTTAAAATTTGTCACAAATGAAATATTATATTAATGATGTATTATATTTGTCACTTAATATTTAAGCCGTCGCTAAAAGTACGGGTGCATTTGGAGCTAATCCTTTTGTGACAATATCATGTGACAATTTAAATTATCGTCACATAAAATTCTCAAACAAGAGAAATGAGTGACTAAATAATTATTTCGTCATGTTATGTATTCTTTTTGTAACGAAAAACCATTATGTCAAAATTAAATTTGCCACTTATTATCAATTTTGTTGTAGTGTGTTGATGTGCCAAATTTGTTCCTCCGATCGTCCTAGATCTTCTTGTGTTGAACAAATGTCCCACGTCTCTAAATCACATACTCTTCTTCTCCAAAATAGCATCTAGGGTTAGAAAGGAAGAGAGAAATATTAGGGAGCTAATCTCAACAGAGAATAGAATTACATGTGTTGTCTCTTGGATTAGAGAGGAGTCATATTTATAGGAACTTCATAAAATATGATAAACATTACCTACCTAAAAATGAGTCCTAAAGCAACTAAAACAACTTCTGTCTTCAAACCATTGTAATTTTGATTAATTATTCGACTCCATCAAACTTTAATTAAAATTTAAACTTAAGATAAAATCCTAGACCAATTCACAATTTGCCTTCATCCAATGAAGTAAAATTTTAAATTAACAATTTTCCCCCTATACTCAAAACAAAACTGAACCTCAATTCCATTGAGCATGACTCTCTAGGCTTAACCTGATTGACAATAGAAGGATACCAAAGGACATAGGTGACACCTAGCCAACCATGTGACCCCACGTCATAATCGAATCAAATACGAATAAGTAGATCATTGTAAACCTTTCTGATTATGATTACCATATGTGTATAAACCTTTTATTCTTATATCTTGACCAAGTAAGAGCTATGGTGATCATCAAATCCATTGAACTCGATCATATGAAAATAACCATAGTAGAGTAGGATCATTGAACTACCCTTCTTGTTCCACACGATTAGTTTTACTATCTTAGCCAATATCTTCTAATCTCACCTACTCATGATCACATAGAATACTAACTTGTTTACTTCTGAGAGAACAAAATTCTTTTTTAGTGATCACTCACAACTGCTACTTTGCCAACATAGCCGTATTCCGAGGGTGGCCTTACCAAAGGGTGAACTAAGCATAACTACTCTAGTAACAGACTAGACGTCACAAGCACATTGTGATTATGATACCTCAAGGTCCACTCATATGATCATAACCAACAATCCTAATCATTGACGGTGAAAGAGTAAAACTCATGCGATTGAATTGTTGCAATTCATGTTCGAATACACCAATCCCATCGATCTATTTATGACATATGTTCACACTATCTCATAGTGTTCAACTAACACTCTTTGTCAAAGTATAAGCCATACAAATCCTTGCAAATCATCAATGCCCAATTAAAGATTCTCTAATGTACGAGCTATTTTAGTGTATAAGTAGTAAACCCTTTTAGTGCCCTCTTCCTTATCCCAGAAAGGGTAGAAGGATTAACTTATAATGTTCAAAACTAATTAAAATCTCATCACAAGATTTATATGAACATAAAAATAAATGCCTATTAATTAGTAATAACAAGAATGTATAATACAACTGAAATGCCCTAATACAAGTATCCTCATTGGCATTAGAGGGTATAATCCTAACACATATATGACTATGTCCAAAACAAATATTGGATTACTCTTAATTTTATCTTCAACTAAAAACTGACCAAAATTACCAATCAAAAACATCACTAAAAACAGGAGTAAAAGACAAATGTTCTAATTGACACAAGTTTACAATAGTTTCCTCACCACAGAATCAAAACCTTGATAAAAATTGTTGTTCAATGATGTCTTTGGCCTAATCAACACTATTTGCATGATCATTACTTTGACTACCAACAAGTATCCACCAATCTAAATTTTCTTGAATTTTTTCAACAATCATAAGTTTTGAATTTAGATAACAAAGTCTACAATAAATTAATTAAAACCTCTAAAACATGGTATGAACCCCAACATAACCATGATGAAAATACTACATAATAAGGTTTATCTAACTTAATTTCCTAAGTAAAAGACAATTCTCTAGTGATTAATGATTATTAGCTGAAGGCATTGGCATATGCAACTGGACGCACTAAGACAACATATCATTTACAACCCTTCCTAGCCTCTGGAAGGCTAATAATATCCTTTATAAGAGTGTTATTTCTCAAAATTCCCAAAGTATTATCCTGTCACCTAAAGCACTATTTAATACTTAACAATTATACAAAGGTAAGGACAATCAGAAATTACCCTCACAGACTATATAAATAAATTTGATACCAAAGGTGTTAATAAAGAACATTTACTAAAAAGTAGAGTACCTGAGGCAACCCTCTACAATTTGGGAAACATTGAACAAGGCATCTAAATGCATAAATGATGGTAATTAGTAGTTTAGATTTAACTAACCTTTTATTTTTAGTTTCTTTTTGTTTGAATCAATTGTTTAGTTCTACGCTTATTACTGTGCTCCTCTATCAGTTCATTTTTGGTGCATCTTTGTTTCATAATTTGGTGAACCAATGCTTGTGTGTTGAAAGAATACAGAAGAGATGAAGAATTATCAATTCTATACACAATAGAGGAGACACAGCTTGGCACATTCCTTTTTATCTAGCTTTGTGCATCATCAGTGGAGGAAGAGTAGAAAATTATGATACACAAGCATCTGCATGCCCGGGTACCTTTCGTAAACACCCTAACTACGCATATAATCCTGCAAGTATATAGGTAGAGCAAGTATTAAAGTGTATCCTAAGGTAGGATAGTCGATCCTACAAGGACCGATGCTCGTAGTACTAGTTGTTCCTTTATTACTAGCCAACAAAAATTGAATGATGGTTATTAAAACCCTAAACTAAGAAAATGAAGAACCAAAGAGACTAAGATGGTGAATCTAGGATAAAATCATGACAAGAGCATGGTACCTTGGATTCAACTCCCCTTGAGACTATCTTGGATTTAATTCCTTATAGTAGTTAAATATTGAATATTCTTGGACCATGGAGACTCCTAAATTAGGTTAACCCATTTCTCAAGGTGATCAAACCCTAATCCCATGCGACAATAATAGTTGCCCTATGATTGAATTAGAACACTCTAGAATCCCTCTATTAGGTGTAACCCTATACGGAGAGTTCAACACAATATACCCTATCTCTAGGCGTTCAACCTCAATCTTCTATATGTGATCTATACATGATTGATTTCTCAATCCTAATCATAAAAATAAAGTAGGTATTTTGCACTTTCACACTAACAAACATAGGCATAAAGCAACATAGAAGATTCATAAGATTACCACAAATAGTCAATATGATTAAAAAGATAAATAAACTACAAATCATCTCAAGGTTCAATGGTCCAAGGCAACTTCAAAGATTTAGTCTATCATATTACAAGAACCCATAATAAAAATCCAAAACTAGATACATGAATGAAAGCATTTGAAGAACTCCCTTAATGCTTCTCTCCAGTGGATGATGGAATCTCCTAAATTGGAGTTGATCTTGTAGTCAAATCTAGTACCCATCAGGCAGAAGGCCTTTCGTCAACTCATCTCTGATTGGCCTCCTTTGATCACCTCTTGAAATCCTAGCCTCCAAAGATGCTTTTGCTAAAAGTCCCTTTCAAAAGACCTAGCTATCAAGCTTTATGATAAGTGCTTGTGCGATATGAATGCGAAGCGTTCATTCCTTATATTGAGCATTACTTTTCTCAGGTTTTTACATTAATATGTGTGTTTTTATATTACTTTTACGCAGGTAGGGCTGTGAGGCCGAGTATGAAGGAAATAGGCCAATGTGGATCATAATGCACTTATTTTGGAGGAGATCTTACTAAAGTTCAAACTCGAAGACATAGGACAGGTGTGAGATGCTAGAGTTTGTGCCAACCTCCTCGCATTCGAGTGAGCACATCCATTTGGAGGGGCACAAAGGCAGTCATGCTCGAGCATTCAGACCTATGCATATAAGAACAAGAACCCCACCAACATGTATATCATTGAAGAAGCAAGTGATTCAAGACGTGAACGTGTGCCCGTTTGCGTTACCCCGATGAAAGTATGGAATTGGGAAGTTATTCATGCCGAAGCTGTAGCAGAGCACTGTAGCAACACTGTAACAATTACTGTAGCAGCACTATTCACAGCCGGCCGAGAAATCAGAGAAACAGAGAATCCACATGGGCGTGTGGAAATTATCCACGCCCGTGTGGAAATTCCGCACGGGCACGTGTAGCATCCACGCCCGTGGAGTTGCCCGATTTCAGCCCTATTTAAAGCCGATTCAGCACCGATTTTGGTATTCTTTTCTCCATCTTTTCCCCAACTTGCGAGAGGGTTTCGGCTAGGGTTTCGAGGGGTATTGGCCAAGGTTTTGGAGAGGTTCTACGGCTCCGACATCGTGATTCCATTAGAAAGAAGGTTGGTAGAGGAGCTTCGATCGAGGCGTATCCTATACCGGACGAAGGAATCCTTGGACGACGAGTAGAGGACTTTCCACAAGACCATCGACACGACCATCGAGGGGGTTTCTTTATGGATTCATTGCTTTTACATTCAATTTCTTTGATTGTACTTAGCTCCATGGAGAGCTAAACCCCTAGTGGGTACTTGGGTGATTGTGAACCCTAGGATGTATTCGTTTCTTTGAACTTCTTTATTATGCTTTCAATAAATTGATGTTTATTATGAGTTCCAACCTTAAATGCTTGATTGTATGAACATTTCCCCTAGAGTGACACTAGGGTTTAGAGTTCCTATTGGTAACCTTGTGAGTGAGTGACACACCACGAGCGTTAGACAAAGCTAGGTTGGAGAGGGTTGAGAGGGTGAGTCGAGAGGTACAGGAGCGTCCCCTTTCCCCTCCGATGTGATAGATTCTACCTCCGTTCCTCGAGTTCTTTGCGGCCATAATAGAGTGAATGGTCTAAGGGATGAACCTCTGCTGGGGCCTAGTTGCGCATGCAATGGAGTGAAGCGTTGAGGTGATCTTAGTATCTAGGGCTTAATTGTGGCTAGGGACCTTCCGCCTGGACCAAAGGGTTAGGTCTAAATGTAGGAAGAGATTTATCACTTGGAATCCCTAGAGCTTATTGCAACTCTATGCGAGTGCGAGGTGTTGAGATTGTTCGATTTCTCCTCCGGGACATGTATAGAGTTAGGCATAGTTGACCTTAGATTTGGGACTATGTATGTAAGGATTTCCACGACTCACCATTGCATTGATTAGGAAGCATAATAGAGAGTTCTTGCACTTAAAGCGATTATCCTAGGTGAAACATTATCCAAGTACCCCATCTTTATCGATTGCCTTGCCTCCTCCTTACTTTCGCTCTCTTACTTGTTGTTTTTAATTCCTGAGAATTGAATCATTATCACACTTATCATTGTTGATACTCCACATAGCTAAGAATCGAATTAAGTGTCTTTACTCCCTACTCCCTGTGGATTCGACCCCGCTCACCCGGGATTATTACTTCAACAAACCCGTGCACTTGCGGGATATAAGCAAGGGGACCTTGTCAAGTTTTTGGCGCCATTGCCGGGGAGCTAGGCGTTTAGAGATACTTTGCACTTTGTTTTCTTAGCTATTTCACTACACATTCTATTTTATATCTTCTTATTCTATCATCGTTCTGATTTTCTTTTTCCTTATTTTTGGTGCAGCTCCAGGTTATGACCCGAGGGAATCCATCAATATTGATTGAAGGAGACCCTGAGCTTGAACGTACACTTCGAAGGAAAGGGAAAGAACCTGTACAAGAACAGCCTAATCCAGCTGATTTGGAAGTAGAGGATCTGAAAACATGGCAGAACAAAATGAGCAACAACGAACACTATCCGATTTTGCCAGACCTTTAGTGTTGGGGACCCAATCGAGTATTGTGCGTCCCCCAATTACAGCTCAAAACTTCGAGCTAAAGATGGCATTCATCCGTATGCTGCAGCAGTCTGCACAATTCAACGGTTTGGCCGATGAGGATCCAAATAGTCACATAGAGAGCTTCCTCGAGGTGTGTGACATGCTGAAGATAAATGGTGTGACGGATGATGCCATCAAGTTGAGAGCCTTCCCATTTTCCTTAAAGGGAAAAGCAAAGCAGTGGCTACACTCATTACCTAGAGCATCAATCACTGCATGGGAGGAGATGGTAGAAGCTTTTCTAGCCCGTTATTTCCCTCCCGGAAAATCAGCAAAGCTTAGGAATGAGATCTCATCCTTTATGTAGTTGGAATTGGAGTCTCTATTTGAGACATGGTAAAGGTTCAAGGAACTCCTGCGAAAGTGTCCGCAACACGGATTCCCGGAGTGGATGATTGTTCAAACCTTCTACAATGGTTTTTCAAGCCCATCAATCATCACCAAAAGAATAATTGATGATACTCACTCCATCAATCACCGCCTGATCATAGCTTTTCAAGTAATCTTCACTGGAATCATAAGTCTTGTAGATAGCCAAGTAAGCTTGGGGTGCCATCCCTGAGGCTGTGTACTTGAAGTTGCCAACCACCATGGCATCCTTCACCAAATTCACTGTTGTTATGCTCACCACGTGGCTACCATGCCCACTTGTGTCCACTGGTGAACTATTCATTTTTTTTTAAATGTGGCACCGCCGATGATCTTATTGTTACAAGAGAAGTTGGGGAAGTTGCATATGCCATCCACTTGGGCGGCTTTGTAGGTATTTGATGGTCAGAAAATGATGGGTGGTTTCGAGGGATACCTGTGTCTATCACACCGATGATGATGCCTTCTCCCATGTTAGATTCATTGTGCCATATTCCAGTTGATGGATCACTTAACCTAATCACTTAACCCTCTGCATGCAAGAAGCCATCCATGCGTTGTATGACTTGCACTTCATCAGGTGTTAATTTTGCTGTGAATCCAGTCATCACTTCAAAGTAGGAGTACACTAGCCGGGGTTCACCCGAGTCTAATGTCAAGTTTGGAAGGAAGGACTTGTGCCAGCTCTCCAACTCTTCATAGCCAAGAAGCTTCCTCTCCTCGGGCTTAGCTAAGTAAATGATGTACGTCTTGATCTCATTGCCATTTTTACTCTCATCAGCCACTGATGAAAGAACAATATCACTTGTTTGTTAAGCATGTTCGCTCTTAACAAACGAGAAGATGAAGAAGAGGATTAAGATGGAACCCTTCATTATGATAAGGGTGGAAGTTGACTTAGGACTGAACTATGCATTCCATAGGCTTTCTTCCTCCCTCTATATATCTATATAGCCCATGAGAAAAATTATTTGTTCGTTCCTTTGAGGAAGACATAAAAGAGAGTATCATGTCCATTAAAAACCTAAAATGATGCTGATAGGCACCCCAATAATTGATTAAAAAAAGGTTGATATATAAGACAAACATAATTATAAGAAAACTACAAGAACTCCATTAATTGCAATTATTGTTCTTTTATTTAAGACTCCATAGGTATATATATTTAAACAACAAAATAGATAACAACAAAAACCATTACGAAACAAAATATCTCCTATCACACCACGAACCCAGCTAGGGGAACTCGAAACTCAAATAAACAGCTGTACAACCCCACGGCGAAAAATCCAGTTAGTATGCATCGCCTCAAATCTGTCTGAGAGCAGAAAATATTGTAACATAAATGGTAAAGATATTGTACCTACTAAGCTACATCCTCCCGACTAAATTTATTTTATATTTGAAAAAGAAAAATAATGTTATTATAAGCTTCAAGCCTAATAAGTAATCTACTATATATGTCCTCCAGACTAAAATTATTTTTTATTTGAAAAAGAAAAATAATGCTATTATAAGCTTCAAGCCTAATAAGCAATCTACTATGATATTTAGAACTATGTAAAGTTTTACAAGTCCAAAGTTAAAAATACATAATACAGTTGTCCAGAATTTTGGAATGTACATAAGTGTGCACATATGCAATAGAAAATAGCTATGTCAAAGTTCAAACAAGCCAAAAAATAATAGCATAAATACGAGCCTTATAACTAGAATAATTTAACAAAAATGCAAGTTTTAGAACAAAACCTATTGCTAAATATATAACTTCCACTTATTATGTCTATTTATTTTATTTTTGTGGCACCTAGTCAAAATATCATAATTCATTTTATGTCAATGGCTCAAATCTAAACATCTAACCCATTTATTTTACTTTGGAGATATAAGTCAGATTATTAAAAACTATTATTGTTCCACTTATGGCCTAACCCAAAATTGTAGTCTTAATTTTCCGAAAAATTCATGCCAATATGATCAATGTTAACTCTCATTTACCTAATTAGTGCATTTTTAATTTGGAAATGAGACAATAAAAAATATGATAGCGTTAGTGCCGATGTTTGAAAATATCAATATATTCAAAATTAAATAACAATAATCGTATCCTTTCTCAAAACTAAAAAGCATGCCGAAATTTATAATTCAAACAATTTTAAAATTTCATTTTAGCAAAAAGAAAAATTTGCATGATCCCAGATAAACTAACCCCATTATTTTTAAAGAAATAATTAAGTAAGCAAATAGAAAATAAATACATAATTAAATAAATGAACAATAATTGCATAACAAATAAATGTCAAAAATTACATTAATTTATATGTAAATTTACTACATAGAAATCTTCAAATTCCAAAATTCCAGCCCAACAGTAAACCCAAAACCCCCCAGGAAAAGTCCTGTAATAACATGAAACAGACTTTCTTAATCTACTACACCAGTAAATGAAAAATAATATGCATTAAGCATAGAGTGTTGTGCCTTATTTCAAGAACTACACATACTCTACGAAAATGGAACAAAATCCACTCATACCTCTAATAGCAGCATGAATAAAAAATTTACTAGACACGCTCAGTTGCAACATAAAACCAGAAAGGTGCCCAAACATATGTATCTTGCCAACCAAACATGCAATTCAGATTGGACCTGATCGACTCCACTTCACCTCCCGATAACTATAAAAGAACAGGTGGATAACTTCAATTAAGAAAGAATGAAAGAATGATAATCTAATTAGAGGCAAAGAACACGTTCAACATTGAAACAAGACTCAGAAATGCACAATTAGCCATTAAAATTGAAAGGGCTGATCAGCCCTTGAAAAGAAAGGATGGAATAAAATCGTTTGGGCTAGAGATTGTTAATAAAGAGTTTCACAATATCAAGTAAATTAATAACTCCAATAACCTGGGTAACATATACAGTGAATATTTTCAAGGAAACATACATGAACACTCAATATAATAAAAAGCAATCTGGAGAATATAAAAATTGAGGAACAAGATTACATTCTGACTAAACATAGAAATTGCAAACGGATGAGTATATTAGAACTCGTTCATAGTAGATTTACAAGAAAAATCATAAATTAGCACGGTAAAATTGGCACGGAAAATGGAGTTAAAAACCGTGCCAAACTGATTTTGGCATTGTATTTGGCACCAAAAATTAACCGTGCCTATAGCACCCGTCACAAATACATTTTGTCACCATTTTTTTAATACCTTGCCGAACTTTGTCACTGTTTTCGGCATGGTTTTTTACTATTGTGCCAACCATTGCCATTGATGTTTGGCACGGACTTTGATTCTACATTTGGCACTATTTTGATACTATTTTATTGGTTCAGTATTTGACACGATTTTTAGCACGATTTTATATAATATACTTTTTTTTCACGGTATTTGGCACAGTTTTTAATAAAACTTTTTTATTACGGCTTTTGACACACTTTTGTTTAATCTGTGAAAAAAAATAATTTATATGAAATTAATTTTTTTTTTAATTGCACTAGTTAAAAATTTTGAATTGCCAAACAAAAATCATCTTATTGAATTAACAATACATATAGATGCCCTATATATACATTGGAAATCATGTAGTATAACTATGCAAACACTTGTATCAAAACAACATTAAAACTCCATTCCACATGCAACATTAAAATTCAGTATTGCAGCCTTGTTGCTAGGGAACAAACAAGATCCAGGCTGATAACATTTGCAGAACAAAAATTTTAATTAGATTATTTTGATCACCGAAAATAAGGTCTCTTCCCCGGAAATTCATATAATGAACATTAAGAGTGGCACTCTAGGTAGATGATTTCACGGTCGCGGATTTGATGATGTTTATGAACTCCGGCTGCAAGGAAACACAAAGAGAACAAAAATTAGACAAGTGAAAGTTAAACAAACTAATCTTGACAAGCAGAGTGTCGAAAGCCAGATCCTCTCCAATGGTTTTTGATGTAAATTAGATGAAAGGAAAAGTAGTACCTTCAAAAAATCCCCACCGATGAGGAATCCAACTACGTCAGGCTTTGCTGCTAGTTCTTTACAGTTTGCACCGCTAACGGAACCTGAAATAACCATGAACACAACATTGATGAACTAATGCCCATAAAATCATCATATTAAAAAATAAAAATGCAACAGAAGGTGCCAAATATGGAGGAAAATTACCTCTATACACTATCCTGATTGATTCAGCAACTTCAGCACTAACTTTTGCTTCGAACCACTTAAGTCGGCATGCACCTAATGAATTTCATGGAGGGTATTCACAATTAATTTAGATGGTAGCTTGCTGCCATCATATTAGTGTTATTTAAAGTATTCAGATTAAGATTAAGATCTAATCAAAAGAGGTCCGCAAGAACTGCTCATTTCAACAGCAAATAAAGAATGTGGCTTTCAGCAAGATTTACTACACTAACCATACTAATAGCTAAAGAAGAAATTGTCTTGGGGTAAAAGGGCAAACATAAGTTTTCTTCTTTAGAAGTGCTTGATGAGTATTTATTAGTGCAAAGTAAATTAAATCGCGTCCATAAAACAAGTGAAATGTGAAGGATGTAACAAGTAGCAACTGATTTTTTTAACATTTTGCTAAAAAAGGGGATTCTTTAGGAATTTCCTAGATTCAAGTTGTAAAATAGTTGATGCAAAAAAAAAATAAAAAAGGACCAATGGGCACTGGGCAGCACAAAAAATATACATACCTCTTGGGCCTGAGCAGGTGTTGCAATCTCATACATGAGATTGTAGTGCTCTTTGTGCCATTGAACTAGTCTTCTTGAATATCCTACAAATAGCCCATGAATCTTGTAATATAAGATATATATATATATGGTTAGCATTCATGCACGCAATGCATGGATATATATATATATATATATATATACTCAAAGTGAGTAGTAGTATATACATTGGGATGGATGTTCTTGTCTAAAGGTTTTTTAGTGTCAATGAGTGAAGGAAGCCTGAACTCATGCATCATCCAGTCAGTTTTAATCCCTTTAGCAGCTCTTCCTCTATAAAAAAAACCAGTGATTTCTTTAGTCCTATGCATTTAGTTGATCCCTTTGATGAATATAGGTCTATCTGTTCTAGTTGCCTTCCAAAACCTAGCTCCAGTGACCCTGTTAGGCCTTACACTGTTTTCGTATTTTTGATCTCTTGGACAGTAAAAATACCACTCTTTTTCTCCAGTTGATGCAAACTCTATATATCAACAATAATATATATAAGAACAACACCACATCAATGATAAGAACAAGAACAAGAACAAGAACAAGAAAATTTAAAAAGAAACAAGTTAGAAATTAAGATGTAGTAGATGCTTACTAGGAACTAAGGTCCCATGGATCATATTTGTATATGTCTAGTTTTCTGATAAGCTCAATGGAGAGAGGCTTTTGCTGAATCTTTCTCTTAAGATAAAAACCAACCAGTTCTTCATCAGTTGGGTGAAATCTAAACCCTGGAAGCATCACTTCATTATCCATCTCATTCCTCATCATCTTCTCCATCTTAAATCAACTCAACACTACTATACCAAATTAATGCTAACAAAAAGCTCTTTATATTAACTCTAATTTTAATACACTAATTCCCAGAAAAGCTCATTAATTTGTATCCTCTCTCTCTTTCTCTTTCTTTTTCTGTATGTACTTCTCCTGAGTGTCCGACTGACCTTAAGGCTCCTTATGTGAACACTTATATTGAAGAATCGATATCATGAACTGAAATGGAAAATAATTCAAAAAGTGTGTCAAACTAATAATTTTTTCATCGACTGTTTTGCTTATTTTATAAGTAAAAGTTATATAATTAACTCTAGTGATATTATCTACTGAAAAATGTCCATGCATTTGAGATGTGCAGTCTTTAGATCTTCTGAATCTTGAAACAGGGGAACCATTGAAATATCATAATCTTGTGGTACATGTGAGTGATTAGCTGTGAAAATAAGTCGACTTTACAATGGATCTGCTGCGTGCACAATGTGATCTGCTGCGTGAACAATGTATTTTATGAGCCATGACTGTCTACTCCTAGGTTTGCATGTGGGTCATTAATTTTTGGTAAGTGGAAAACCAAGTTCTAGAAACCAGAAAATTTCGGCAAGATTTTACTGTTGTCAATGAATATTTCCCTGGACCATAGACATATTCAAGTTTACTACACTTCAAAGCATCCGCAAGCCTATATGAATTACCTCATTTGATTCACCCAACAATGCTCTTCGCTCAGAATGACCAAGAATGACCATAGGATGCCCAGATTAACAAGCATATCACCGTTGTAAGGAAAGAACAAGTCAGGAATTCAGCTAGAATTAAAAGGGTTCTATATGATTCAAATCTAGCAATTATAGTGGAAAAAAAACCAACAATCTGAAAACTAGATTAGTTTTAGAGAATCAATAGAACAATATAAAGAAACATTTTAAAGGAGCCAGACAACAAAAGTACTTAGAAAGACAGGAGAAGATTACCTAATCTCTCCAGTGAAAGCACCTCCTTTCTTTACCCAGCAATTTTGTGCAGCAACATGAAAATCAGAGCGCAACAAACTCTTCACCAGAGGAAGAAAAACAAATGGTTGGCTTATTACAACCTCTGAAAAAATAGATTAAGCTTGTTAACCATGCACTGTGATATATGACAACCTTTTAGGAATGGTATTAGGAGTTCTCCTTGGGATTACTATGGTCTCAGGATCAGCGAGAGGAATTGAACAACCTACATAAAACAAAAAATGTGAGACCTTTGAGAAAGCTGGAAGTTGGAAAGAAAGAAGTTGTCCAATAATAAACTCATGATCTAATGAATAAGACTCTATTCCATACATTCATAAAAAAAAAAAAAGAACCAATGCTCTCAGAGTACCCACTACTTTCTTCGTTATTGTCGGCATGTATGGTAAAAGTTCTTGAAACAACCATTGGTAATAATTCATCAGCAATAGTGAGGGTTTGTTCATTTGGGCTGAAGTGGGGGGAAGTCAGGAAGTGGGGGAAGTGTCACTTCCCTGAAGTGGTGGAAGTGGTTTGACTTCTACCATTTCCTGTGTTCATTTTGCAGAAATTGTCACTTTCCTGAAGTGTCCAGTTTTCCACTTCCGGTGTTCATTTTGGTGTAAGTGACACCACTTCTGTAATGACTTCCATGGCATGTTCATTTCAATGGAAGTGCGGGAAGTGCTGAAAAATAATAACATTACAATAAAATTATAATTAAACATGATTAAAACTCTATATTATAGTTTAAATGAAAGTTTATTTGTTTTTTTATATTTAAATTTTAATTTTTGATGCTTGCATCTTTTAATTTAATTGCAACTCTATACACCAAGATTAAAATTTAAAAAAAAAATTCCTTCCTAACATTATAGAAAAAGTTTAGAAATTTTTTACCTATTTCAAACTTTATATTTACATGTTAATAACTTGCTAACAACATACACCACGATTAAAATAAAAAAGTGGTGGTTCTAAGGAATTTTTTAATGTAGTAATATATATTTCTTAAAAATTAAAATATATATTTACCTGAATTGAAATTCAAGTCAAAACATAAAAATTTATCTCCTGGAGATAATAAGAAAAATAAAAACATAATAATACCATTATTTGTTATTGATTGATAAGTAAAAACTCTAACAAAATTCAAATGACTTGACTTTATAAAATACCAATAGCTCTCACTTAATAAGAAAGCATCTTTCTTTCCTCCAACCTAAATCCAATGGCTATGATTTAAAGTTCATCTTGAAAACACCAATCTCAACAACCAAACAACAACCATCTGTTAGCAAATAATAAATGATGAACAATAACCAAAATTAATGGAAAAAAGGGTCAACTTAAAAGGAAAATCTAAGTTCATGAATACATCACACAAAAATCATAGAAAAAACATAACAAAACTCCAATACATAATGTCAAACATAAAATCCATACAATACTCTTTCAATACATAACAAAATAACAATTGTCTCATTCATGATAAAACTTCCTTCAACATGAAAGGCTTGCCATCCACACCTCCAAAGAACAACCTATGCATTCATGACAAAGACCATAAAATAACTCATTAAGTATATAAATTTTAAAGAAAGTAATTTGTGTAGTTTGATTAGAAATAAAAAAATATATACCTAGTGTGATGACCTCCTTAAGGGCTAGAGTTTCTTATGGAAGCAATGAAATTATCAAGCCATTTTTTTCGGAGAGATGGCTTCCTCAAGTAGAAGTTTTCGGCCTCTTTTTTGTTGTCAATTAACTTGTTAAATACCATTTCCATGTCATCATCACTATAACCATCCATGTCCCACAGCGCATCACTGAGTTTTTCTTTCCATGTCTTCTTTCTACTCTTATCTATTGATGTCACCAACTGTGTTATCTTTTCTCCAATGTCTTCTCCTGAAACATTATCACCATTGGTCCTCCTTGCACGGGTAGCCATAGCAGTAGTCCGACTCGTAGTAGACCTTTGTGCTCTGTGTCTTTGATTTCCTGTATCGATAGGTTCATCTTCCAATGTTGCATTAGGTGGAGGTGCACTCTCATCCTCAACTGGCGCACCACCAAATTGGTCGAAGATGGTCCATGAGTAATCACCAGTAGCGTGGTCATCCCAGCAACCAAACGTAGCTCTTCAAAAAATGGTATAGGCTTGTTTAAATACTCCTTGGCTTTTGGTTGTCCCTGTGAAAAATGAAAGATAATGGGCTAAATAATTGTGTTAATAATTGTGTCAAACATAAATAAATAAAACAAACATACCTCCACATATGTTCGATAGGTCTCATCTTCTAGCACTAACTTTTTTTCAGTGTCATTCCATCCAACACCGCTAAGGTTCATAAGCTTTTTAATGTCTTGATATTTTTGTTTCAAAGTGCGCATGTGATTCTCCACATTATCAGCATCCATGGAGGCAGTAGGGAACCTACTATTCACAACATTCGCTGCATCTACAAATGCCTGACGTTTGAAGGATTTATCAACTTTCAGGCCACTTCTTGCCATGTCTGCAAGTAATGGTATCAAAACATTATCCATTTCTTTTGTCCATCTTTTGTTTGGTGTTCCTTTCCGCTTTTCACCTTGTGTACCCTCAGTATTGTTCATCCTACAATAATAATGAATATAGACATTCAACATGCTAATCAATAAGGAAAAACATGTGATGAAATCCACACATAGAAATAATATCAACACATATACTAGCAACTTATAAAATATTAATAAAATTATGAACTCAATGTACGTAGTATCATAAGTCAATCATCCAAATGTACATGGCAATGAAGAGACACAAAATAATTACCATTAGAAGAACAATGTCATCCCTTGAAATAATGTCATTACAAACATCATCTTTTTTACAAAACTCATAATATAAAACTACTTTCATAGCAAGCACATAGCACTAATGTCAAGATAAAACATTAAAACCACAAAAACAATGTCATTCTATATTGTACCCCTCTCTAACGTAGTCATGCCACAAGTCATTTGTAATTTTCTCACGAAGTTGCCTCCATTGCACTTGTGCATCCCGTCGTTCCCCCCTTGTGATAGGTCTTTCATGCATATCAACTTCCTCCTCATCGGGGACATCCGCTTGTAGCAATATGTCATCCGGGTCTACTTCTTTTATAAAATTGTGCAACACACAACAAGCAAGGACAACATCCACTTGCGTTGTGAATGGGTAGAATGACTTTGTGTCTAACATCCAAAATCGATTCTTCAAAATCCCAAATGCTCTCTCTATTCTTAATCTGAGCTGGGAATGACGAAGATTAAATAACTCCTTTGCATTTTGTGGTCTACGGCCTTGCATGTTCCTTCAGATGATATCTAACTTTTCTATAAAGGCTTATGAATCCATGTGTTGTTGTGTACCCAGCATCAACAAGGTAGTATTTTCCTAACAAAAAATAGACAAAACTCTAAACAAATTGTTTTCCAAAAGAATTTTATATAATAATGTCATTAAGTACATAATTTTGCTATATCATTAAACCTGGGGGAATATGCAAACCATAAGGCGGTGGTCTTGATAATGCATCTTTTAGAACGAGGTAGTCATTTGCCTAACCTTCCCAACCGGCGAGAACATATGTAAATTTTAAGTCAAAATCACATGCAGCAAGCACATTTTGTGTGATGCCCTTTCGTCCTCGAAATTTACCAGCTAAATTTGCACTAACCCTTGCATCAATATGGGTTCCATCAATTAATCCAACACAATCCTGTAAACTTGTATTTCAATCATATTGTCTTACAACTATTACATGATGATTTTAGGGAAAAAATGAGATTAGGTTTCAAAATGAAATACCTTGAAAAAGGGATAGTAATTTGGGTTGCATTCTATATCTGGATGAATCGATGTGCCTGGTTGTTTAACAAACAAATCTCTAATAGCACAAATGGCTTGTAGGACATCATTGAAATATCGGCTCACTGTTGCACCAGATCTAATAAAATCAATTTTCATTGACAGATTTTTTGCATGATGACCAACTATGTGGAGAAATAATGCCACTTGCTCCTCTACCGCAACACGGATGGTGTCACTCAAATGACCACGTTCTCTTAATAAGGTGCATAGTCTAAAAAAAGTGTCTTTGTTCATGCGTAAGTACTCTACGCAGTTATGAACTCCGCCATCTAATATACGAGTCATGTGTGCACTCCGATGAATATTCCTAGTCGAATGAGGCTCACGAGGTAGTGCCTGTCATCGTCCCCGGTTAGCCATTATGTCCAAGATAAGTGCGATAGTTACAAACACTGGTGCATCGATGAAAATGAGGTCATCTAAACTATCATTAGCCATTGACGACCTATATTTTAGATAAAATCACTTTCAGCATATGTAAAAAATAATCATCATAAAAGAAATTGTGAAATATGGTTGTGAAATATTTGATACATATGTGAATTTCGTTTGCTCTAGTAAAAAAAATTGTGTTCATGCTTAGAATGATCATATGAAAATGTTAGATCTAAGAAACATGCTAGAATAAGCATAATATTACTAAATTAAGATCCAACCCAATGCATGTTATTAATTCCAATCAAGTTGATGTGCTTTGATTAAAATGGTCAGATTTTAGGACCTTGATATAAGTTATGTGATTTGATAATGCAAACCATTACAAACACACTAAACATTTTTTAGGACCTTGATATAAGTTATGCCATGTGGATAGTGATCCAAGTATAACCGTTGGAAGTTGGTGTTTGATGTCAAAGATGGAGGGAAATTGAGAGAAGAGATGAACTATGCTTCTAGACAAGTGCCAATTGCTTTCCTGCCTCCCTTATGTTTCTTATCCACTTCATCTTCTATCTCTTAATTTGTTCTCTCTCTCTCATTTTGTGTCTTATATATTTTATTTATTTATATTTGTATAGAAAATAATATTTGTGTAATCTTCTTGATTTATTTAAGTCTCTCATTTTGTGTCATATATATTTTATTTATTAATATTTGTATAGAAAATAATATTTGTGTAATCTTCTTGATTTATTTAAGTCTCTTTGCAACATAAAAAATTAATATAAGAAAGGTTTTTTTTAGCAAACTTAATCTTCTCAGTGGACTAAATATTGATGATGTTTGATCATTTTGTTTATTTTAAAAAAATCTTAAAACTATGAGAGTTAGGCAAAACATTATCCCTTTTTATAAAGTCATGGGCCCACAACAAGATTTGATATATTATTGTCAAGTAAGTTGGGTGGCTTGGGCCTAAAATTGTGAATAAAAGCCCAAATGATTTCATCATAAAATACAGTTCTCTATTTTAGATTGCATGATTCTATAAATAATAATAATACTATTTAGAAACTGAGTAGAATATTTGCAGAATCATATCATGAGAAGGCATCAAGCAATGTAGCCAATATACTAATCATCCTAGGCTTCTGTTATTCTTATTCAAATAGTTATTGTCATCAACTTCCTTATAACCAAAACAAAGTAAAATAGAACAACAAACAGAAAACAAAAACTTTGCCATCCAAGCAAAAGGCTTCAGAATAGCAGTATCATGAAAAAATATCAAGCAATGTAGGCAATCTATACAAAGTTCAACACTGTAGATGGAAGCTGCTAGATTTGGAAGGTCTATAAAATTACATTAAATAATTACAAAGATTATTTGTAATGATATCAAATATGATGTGCAGTACTCTAGGTGCAAGAGAGTGCATATACTTCAGCTCATCAACAAATTAGAATAATCACAAGTTACCATGAAAAAGATTCTTATATACTGACAAGTATTCAAGATATAGCAATTTCAAATGAAGCTAGGCCTTCATCAACGGAACCTCTAATTGTTCATTAGCAAAGACAGTGATAACCTTAACAAAAAGACAACCTTGATTGATAAACAACACAGCACTCAAGAAATATCCTGCAACATATATATATATCAAGAAAATTCAGAATTTAAGTTTTTGTACTAAGTTCCTTACACACACATATATTTATAACAGAAAAATTCAGAATTGAAATTACTGTATCAAATTCAGAATTCAACTTTTGAGTGAAGTCTACAGACTTTTCTTTTTACTGCAGTTATTAAAAACCATTTCATCTTATGTCTCACAAGCAACCTCAAAATAATCAGTAATCAGAATTAAATAGTACAAGAGAATGTCACCCAACTATAATTTTCTTCAAGGCCAGAGACAAATATTTTATATAGAATTCCATCAAGGCACAAAGAGAAGGTGATCATGCTCTCTTAGGAAAACAAGAACCAATTAAACAAAGAAATAAACTTGCCTCAATTGCAGCTCAACCACCAATATATAAACCTCACACTTCAATGAATTCCAGGAAACACAAAGATGTGCTCTGAAAGCTTTCTATCTATTACACTTCAAACTCCACCAACCTAGATTTCATCAAAACCACACATTTATAAAGATTAAGCTTTAATCTTACCAAAATCATATAAAGATTAAGGTTCTCAAACACTTCATGCATGTACTCAGCATGAGAATAACCACCAACCAACCTTGTTTCCTGGATTTAATCTCTTCTCATTTTTGTTGCCCTGCCAATAGTGTCACAATCATCTTGGCATGACCAAATCAGTCATGAGTGAGGGGACTATTAATTGTAATAGATAAAAAGTTTGGTGAATATCACCAAATTAAAAGACAACAAACGGAAGGAAAATTGAAAGAAATAATATAACCCATGCCCAGATGAACATATATAAAAAGAAGAAGAAGAAGAACAGATCTAAAAAGAGGAGAGAGATGACCTTGATAATGATGTGTTGCCGCTGCCGGATCTGGATGAAGGATGGGTTGTCACTGCCGGATCAGCACGGGGGATGGGTTTCCGCTGCCGAATCCGGACGGGGGATGGGTTGCCGCTGCCAGATCTAGACGGGGGATGGGTTGCCACTATCGGATCTAGAAGGGGGAGGGATCGACATTGTTGAACGGGGGAGCCTTTCACCCTGCCGGAGCGTTGCTAGTGAAGAGAGAAAGAGAGACTGCTAAATCGGGGAGAGAGAGAGTAGGAAGCCTCCACTTCCAAGAGTTCATTAGGGTGAGGGAAGTGGGGGAACTCAGGTTTTTATATGGGCCTCACTTCAGCCACTTCAGCCATAAAACCACTGAAGTGGGTCTAGTATAAATTTGACTTCCTTTGGAAGTGGGGGAAGTCCCACTTCCCCCACTTCATGATAAAAGAACATATGAAGTGGGGGGAAGTCAACTCACTTCCCCCCACTTCAGCCCACATGAACACACCATGAATGCAGTTCCCAAAAGTACAAGTTGTTGCTCATCAGTTTCAGCTCTAAAATGAATAACCTCTTTATGTTCTATAGGAGTATCATCTTCAGAAGGCGGTAGCGCCTTAATCAACATCTCTACATATTTATCAAATAGTTGAAAAAATCTTATATAAGATGGTTCCTCCAAAATGCGACACAGCCAATGGTGTCAGCTGCTCCAATATATCCTGCCAAATGACCAAAAGAAAGAGATACCAATCAAAAAAGTGTAAAGGGCATGAGATTCTCTGGAGGAGTGTCCTTACATCTCCTTTAAAAATAGTCTAGCATCTATTGTATTTTCTTCCATTAGCGTCCTATTTAAAATATGAATAACTAAGGCTTCAAGATTGTCAAAAACTCAACTAGATTTTGGTTTCAATGCCCAGAAAAATTTAATTAACATAATAATTAACAAGAACTGAAGTAGGTAGCCAATGGGGCAATGTAATATTGAGACAATGAATGCTCAGCTTAAGACAAGCACAGATTCAAACCACAAAAGCGCAAGCACATAGAAGTTAGGGCATTTGTTTAGGGTGATATTATAAGTAAAAGAAAGCTATTGTCCTCCCATATAGATATTTAATTTTCTTGGCTGGCAAAATTACAGCATTGAACGTAGGAAAATAGCACAGTGAAATACTTTCAAAAGTAGTTAAGCAACATTATGCAATTCTGACTAAAACATAGATTATTTTCTCACGGATTTCTAAATTGTGTTACAAGTAACTGGACATGCAGAATAAGCTGCATAACATTTACAAGCACAGCGAGCAAATATATTGAAGTATTAGTCAAAGAAATTTGAAAATTCAGAATGCCTTCTGCCGAACCTTATTCCTGGCCCATGAAGCTTAAACTCAGAGTATATATACTGCCAAACAAGTCACTTACACCCATATGACACATACATGCACACCAAACATAGTTGTGACCAGTTTTTTATCACAAAATATCAGGAGACGTCCATTCCAAGGAAATACACAGAATAAGTCAATTATAAGAAGATCATTGCACTGCAGTTACAAAAGTTAGCTCCTTATCTGTATGTGAAGTAAAACATCCATTACCTAGTCACATGAGAAATGAAGTAAATAATCATGCTAAAGAGAATTCAATAGATTACATTACACATGACATATATTTTGTGGTTTACAAGTAAAAAATCAAAATGTTTGGTCAACTATTAATAAAACCTTTCTTTCAGTAGTTACTACAGTAATTACTAACTAAGTAGTGCAACACATTTCAAGAGAAGAATCACTTACTTCAACAATGCACATGAACTTCTTTACAGTGCTATTCAACATAATATTTGATGATGCAGCAGCAGAAAGAGGTGAGCCAGTTTCTGAGGAGAAGAACATTGTGTCATCATCTCGTGCTAAGTCAAGTACTCATTTTTTTGCCCGTCTGATATTCATGTCAAGAAGACTGTTCAGAAATCTCAACAAGCTAATCCACAAGCATACATTTTCTTTTTAAGAAGTCTGCCTTATAAGCTGAAATTTCATCAGATGAATTTTCTCCAGAGTCATTCAACTCTGCACATCTTTTTTCTTCTGCGTCAAATGCCAAAAGTGCTTCTTCTACTTTATGTTCTGCCAAAAAAACATCCATTGTAATCATAAGCAAAGTTTCAAATTCATAAAAACAAGGAGTAAGCACTGGAAATTAAATATTGAAAGGCCAACATTTTTATAAGCACAAAACAACCCTAGAAATGAATCCATCACTACTGCTATCTACTTTATACCTCCATCATGAATAACAACAAAACTCATACAAAGATCATTAACATCTGAAATAGTTATTAAATCCAAATATCAGTTTATGCACCAACACTCTACAACACAAGTGATTTAATGATCTTTGATAATAAAAAATTAGTGACTAACATTTTCAATCCACAATGAGTTTGAGATGCTTAGATTCATACTGAGCCCATAGAAATCTTCTTCCTGGGCAGTGGTCTTTCTGTTCCTTTCCGATGTCTGGGCATAATCTGAACTACTACTATAAGCATATTTGTACTTGGAGTCTGGATTCAGCAATGTATTGTATGCATACCTAATTTGCTTGAATTTCTTCTGGGCTTTTGGTTAGTAAATAAGGATCAAATAATTAATTACTACAACAAGTATCTCTCATTTGCTTAATATTGGCACCTAGAAATATAAGAAACTTAAAATAGATCATTCTAATAAATAACAAATCTTTAAGAGATTTACAGAAAGCCAAATGCCTAAATATTTCTCAATAGTCTAATTAACATATCAAAAATTTTATCTGAGTTTCATCATTATACCATATTTCTCTTCAGTGAAGACTATATAACAAACAAAACAATAAAATCAGAACCAGCAAAACAAGTCTTGAAAAATGAAAAATTAAAAGGCAAACCAATAAGAATTGTTTCAAAAATAAGACTAAGGAACAATGAAATAGAAAATGCAAATTTCTTTCACCAAATTCCAATCAGATAAGATGACATTAATTATTTACACCACCAGCACTAGAGACAGTAGGCAATTAAAACCTTATTCTAATTTGGAATCTAATATTATATATTATCCAAAAAAATATAATGTTTTTATTTAGTCACAAGTAGTATTGGATGTTTGCCATGAAAAAGAAATTTGATGTTGTGGAATTAAGGGTGAAAAGAGAGTCAAGTTGATAGACAGAATAACTTCATGAACAATTTTCAAGTGTTTGATGTTATCATCCCATTGTTAAAGGCAATTGAGTTCAATATAACTATCAAAAGAGCTACTTTCCATTCAATGAAAGAAGTTCAAGCAAATCCTAGAAATTAAACATCAAAATCACCGTCATCACAGAACTGGAGAATCAAGTAAAATTTCAAAATAGAGAACTTCTATAAATATGAGAAAAAGAATTACCTAAATAATGTATGTGTAATTTGTCCCTAACTCCTGAGGTTAATGTTTGCACAGAAGAAAGTTGAAAGCAGTGATATATTGTAAGTGGATGTAATCAATCAGATAGACAGAACAATTGGTTATCCAAGAGCTGAAGGCAAATGGTTCACACTTGCAAACAAGCTAAAGATTATGTAAGATAATGCAGTCTGTTACAGTGAAGCTACATTTTATAATGCCTAATTTATGTATAACATCTTCAATAATTAAAACAGTTTGAAAGAAACAATTCAGCAGGTTGCACACAAGTCTTAATTCATACACTGAATGTTAAAATGAATCCCACGTCACCTCTGTCAATGTTTGCAGTGGGAATACATGCGAAGTGTAAGATGTTGTTGAACAAAATGAAGTTGCAGGGGTTGGCAGGCTCTTCACATGGAAAATCTTTTGCTAAGATTAGATTCAATCAAAGATGAACAAATCACAGCAATAAAGGAACATTAATGAACAACTAATACCATAAAAAGTTTACAACATAATCAACTGTATATAAATATATCAAAAGGAGACAACCTAAAGAGGCATGCTAATGAATAGGAAAAGGAGTTTGATTTATTAAAAAAAAAACTCAAGATCTCACTGTTTTCATTTAACCTTACAGAGCTTCTTTTTAATATGTAACATCTATTGTTGAAAATGGATTCATCGACTTAAATGTGCAAACTATAACAACATGATCCCACATTTTAAAAGGCTTAGAAGTAAGAACCTACTAATTCGCAATCCACTTACTGTGAGAAAAACTGTATTTGTTTTCCCAATCATCCTTGCTCCTTTGGCACTTGAATATAGATTCAACTTAAAAAACTCATTTTAATCCTTCCAGAAGAACAAAAGCAAATTCATGATCCAACAATAAATCCAACGATCTTTATTATCACAATGCCATTCTATCACATTCACTCTAACTACTACTCCCATTTACAAACCTCAGAATGCAAACATATCAAGCACACATCAAGAACCAACCTCCCAATTTACAAACCCTAGATTACCCACAAAGACTAATGCATCAACTCAAAGACCAACCTCTCCGTCCCCACCCGATGCATCAAACAAACAGATCAAAAACCACACAACGGAGATGAGATAATTTCAGGGAAAAATTAATAATTACCCAGAAATTTCATCAAACAACATCAATCTTATCAAACCAAACACCTAAATCACACAATTCAGCATCCAACTCAAAGAAATTCATCAAAATAACATCAAATGAAAACAATACCAAAAGAGATAAAAAGCCATGAATCCCTCGTCACCGAGAGAAATCCCCATGCTCCAAGATCATTGCAACAGAGAATGCGAGACCTAATCAAACAAAGAGAGGATTCCATCAATCCCTAGTCATCAAAATATCTCGCTAATACTTAGATAGATCTCCATCGAGGTAGGTGGCATCGAAGTTGAGGGTGTAAAGAGGATCATACCTGAAATCCTCGACATGGCAACAATGGTGATGATTGTCGAACATCCGAGACATCAGGCGGAGGAGCAATAGCGGTCGCCGATTGGATCCAAGTGGAGGAGGAGAGGATGAGGAAGGCGGCCTGGCGGTCGCCGGCGTCATGATCGATTGCGGAGATGGAGGCGGCTTGTCGGAGTCTCGAGAGAGGGAAAGGATGAGGAGCGGATGGAATTATAATTATATAATATATTATATATATAATATAATTATATATCAAGTATATATATAATTATCTTAAATCAGGAGTTTAACAATGTATTAAAAAATTATTGTATTTGTATTTTTTGCACTGTATTTGATACGGCGTTAATCAATTTAGTACTTTTGGCATTGTATTTAGCACGGTATTAATAATTTACTATATTTATATTTTTGGTACAGGATTTGGTACGGTGTTAATATATTATTATATTTATATTTTTGGCACCGTATTTGGCACGGAATTAATATATTATGATATTTATATTTTTTGCACTGTATTTAGTACCGTATTAATACAAATATATTCATATTTTTGGCACGGTATTTGGTAAGGTGTTAATATATTATTATATTATTATATTTTTTATATTGTTGGCATAGTATTTGGCACGGTCTTAGTATATTATTATTGTTGGCACGGTATTTGGCATGGAAGTAATATAATATTATATTTATATTTTGGTATGGTATTTGACACGGTATCAATATACTATTATATTTGTATTTTGGCACAACATTTGGCACAGTATTAATATATTATTATATTTGAGTTTTTGTCACGGTATTTGGCATTGTAATAATATAATTATGTTTTTTAAAAAATATGTTTGGCACTGTATTTAGCACTGTCATGTAAAATTATTAAATTTATATATTTGGCACGGTATTTGGCTGTGAATTAAAAAAAATTTAAAAAAAAATTCATACATTTGACATTGTTTTTTAGTTCCGTATCAAATGTTGTAACAAATTTGTCACGATTTTGTTTTCGTGCAAATTTTACCGTGCCGATTTGGCATTTTTCTTGTAGTGTTATCCGTGTATATTATTCTTGTAAAACTTCACATATTCTTGTAAAGTTTTACACGGGTGAGTATATTAGAAATGAACAAGAGGACCATTAGAATGAGAAACAAAAATACAACCATACATTAACCGCAAGGACCCTCATGCAATGATTTAGAAACCAAACCTCAAAACTAACATACATAGCTTGACAACACACAACAGACTAGCCAAAAATCAAAACAATATGAGTGTAACTAATAAATAATCAAGATTTAAGTATATATTGTGCATGGATTCAGACTCACTTAGGATTGCCATCTAAGGATGCAAGCATTAGAAACCAAGGATACGCTAACTCTAGCCCAGGTATACACTACGTATAGAGAATCTAGTTCAACTATGCATGCTTTAAAAGCCATGAAGAACACGAATTAAAAGTTTGCTGATGAAATAACTAAAATAGACTCAGAGTCATATGAATAGAAGGCATGACAATAACTTGCAAGCATCCAAAAGCTACGCACCTGCAATCACCCTTATTAGTTGTAGCTCACGAAGGAGGAACTTCTCAGACTTGACACCAACAATACCATGGTTAATTGCAGCAGGAGAGAGGTGAGACTGAGGTTCTGGCTTCTTTTGTGAAGCCCAAATGCCCAATACATGGATTCAAGTGGACAACATGTCAGTGAGATAATAATAAAAAGCTTAAAATTTTAAAAGCAGTGAGATAATAATAAAAAGCTTACAATTTTAAAAGGGTTACAAGGACAATAATAAAAAAGAAAAAAAAAAAGTTTATTGAGGCTCAGGTAATTGGAGAGAAAACTCCAAATTAAAAAAATAAAAAGGCCAAAGAAAATCATGGGAATCCAATGGCTTCAGATTTTGTAAGGGACATGGAAGACAAAGAAGGTAACGTCCTCATCTATCAAGTGACGCAGTAACTCGTTCATTCTTGGTATTTAATGGTTAAATTATCCGTGTGTTTGATGGCTATACTACCCTATCAACTTATTAAATTTTTATTGGTTAGATTATTTCTCATATTAATTATATTATTATAATATACAACCACAATCATATTATTCACTGTTTGAATTATTCATAATGAATATTTTATTATATTCTATTTATCTAATAAAAATTATTTAATAAAATAATTGATTAATATATCTATATATATATATATTTAAAAATACATTATTGAAAAATTTAAAAGTGAAAATTGCCAGAAAAACTCTTTAACTTTGCAATATGCACAAAAACACCCCCTAACTTTGTGTATCCCTAAAAACACCTTCTTTTTAAACTCAATGATTTTCAAATCCCCAAAGGTTGTAACCAGCGTTAACAGAGTTAATTTCGAATTTTATGAACGAAATTGCCCCTTGCATTGGAACTTGTGGCAGTGCAATCATGTTTCCGATTTAGAAGGAAGTGGGGGGTTATTTTTTTTGGGCAATCCCTAGAGACAACCATTACTGGCGTCAGTTATACTTTTTTTCTCTTTTTGCCTCTTCAGCTTTTCTTTTCGCCTGGGCATCCTTTTCTCGGGATTCTTCTTCGCTTTCCACCATTGTCTCGAAGAAGAATTTTCGCTCAAATATTCGGCATTTCATCAGTTTGCAGTGTGAGGTATTGAGCCAAGGTGGACACCGTAGAAGAAATTGTGTTTATGGTTTTTTTTATAAATGATTATGTTAGAAAAAAAGAGATTTTCAAACAGATAGAACGATATGCATGGGGCAATATGCATGGGAGCAAGCAACGCACAAGTGGCTGATGGAGGAATTCCCACAAGCGGCAGCTCGAGTGCAAGCGAGATGCACCGGGAAGAAAGCAAGCGACGATAGAAGCCATATTGTCATCGCTCGAAGGAAAGGAGAGAATAAATCATGAGTCTCTGTTTAAATTTTAAATTTTTATGTTTAAAAAATGTGATTTAATGTTTAAATTGTCGGTTCACTGTTTAAATATTTTGGATATCGTTTAAACACATATGTAAACCGTTTAAATATTTTGGAGTTAACTATTTAAATATATTTGTTATTGTTTAAATTGAATGCTTTCACTAACATTGTGTTGAAGATAGATATTTTTCCAAAACCTACAAGAGACACAGAGACTTCATCAAGAGAACACTTGAGCAGCTTGTTCAGCAGAAGAGAGAAGAAGAAAAATTTGTTAATCTCATGATGGTGTACCTCATGGGTACAATCCTCTTCCCAAACACATCCTGCTTGGTTCCGAACTGGATAGTTGACTATATCGATGACCTACCTGTCATGGGACGATATGCATGGGTGCAAGCAACGCACAAGTGGCTGATGGAGGACGTCCTACAAGCGGTTGCTCGAGTGCAAGAGAGATGCGCCGGGAAGAAAGTAAGCGACGATAGAAGCCATATTGTCATCGCTCAAAGGAAAGGAGGTAATAAATCATGAGTCTCTGTTTAAATTTCAAACTTTTATGTTTAAAAAATGTAATTTACTGTTTAAATTATCGGTTCACTATTTAAATATTTTGGATATCATTTAAACACATATGTAAATCGTTTAAATATTTAAGTTAATTTTTTAAAACTATTTGTTATTGTTTAAATTGAATGCGCCCTCAACGCCGTTCACTTAATAACACCCCCTCCCCCGACGGCAACATCCCCTTTATTCACGACACTGATACCCGAAGGTAAAAATGAGGAAGTGTCGACTGCGCCGTTTATGTCATGCGGTTTATCAAACAACTACTCACAGTGTAAAGCTACGGCTACAGCAAGCGGACGTCCCTTACTGGCGCTTAAAATATGTTACCCGCATATTTAAGGAAGGGAGCGCAGCCGGCATCACTGAGAAAGGGGATTCCTCGACCGGGGTGAAAAAAGATTAATGTGTAATTATGTAAAACAGAATTACCGTATAAATAACATTGTAACTCATTTAAATATAATTGATTTTGTTTAAATATCATTTTCATTGTTTAATTTCTAAGTTTCTCTGTTTAAACAACATTGTCTCACTATTTAAATATCGTTGTTTTGGTTTAAATACCTTTTTCTCTGTTTAAATACTAAATGTTTTTGTTTAACTTTTTGTTTATTTACAATGCCCTTTTTGTTTCTCAAAATATTTAAGTAAAACGTTAAGAGAGAATGTCTCTGTTTAAATATCAAAAGTTGACACTTAAATAAGTTTGTTTCTTTTAAAATATTTGTTCATTTACAATGCCTAGTCCGACCTCGGACACTTGCGACTCGATCCTCTTTCGTCTATTAAGATCATCGACACAACGACCAACATGAAGATTTCGGCTTTCCTCAACAAGTATCTCTACCTTCGAATGTATATTTGGGCATAAGTTGGTCTCCCATTTGTTCGCTTGCTTATGGCGGTTGCATAACATGCGCATCAACTTGAACCTATACAATGTAGAACACGAACACTTAAATAGAAAAAATTATATTTAAACGGTGATATTATAAATTAAGCGAAGAGCCAGATAGTTAAACACAGATAATGATGTTTGCACATTAAGGAAAAGCTTTTAAAGGATAAGAACAATTCTCAAGTGATAAATATCAACTCTGTTTTAAAGGATGTGTCATGGTCATCCTCCTCTGGAGAATCCTCCGCAATCAAGCAATAAGTGAAAACTCTCTTTTCCTGACCAAGTCGAAATGCCCGCTTAATTGCTTGCCCGTCATCCTCAACTAGAGAATCCTCCGCATTCAGGCAATTACGTGGGATTTCTGACTTGAACAGGAAAAGATAGTTTAACTTGTTGCGTGATTGCGGCTGATTGATTCTCCAAAAGAGGATGACCATGACACATCCTTTAAGATAGAGTTGATCTCAAAAATGTGGTCTGACTGAAGCAAATATCCTGGATACATAAAAAAGAAACTCATCTGAGAAAAAGCAGAGGAGGAGGAGCAGGGGGTGTCCAGGGGAAGGGGTTTTCCTTCTCATTTATGGTGAAGTCCACAAGCCGATTGACGCTTCAGATCCGAAAAAAAGGAAAAAGCACGGGGGACCGAGCTTGACTGATAACGAGAAAAATTTAAGTTAAATTTTAGAAAATTTAATGGCGTCATTAATTCTTGTGCACGGGATACCATAAACTTGCTATCTTGTACAAGGGCCGGTCCTTGATCTTCTGAATTCCAACGACAACACTTCAGATTGATCTAACGAGGAAGGAAGGCATCCCACACCGTCAGGGTCGTCATGAGGTGGGACCGGAGCGCTCGCAGAATCCGAATTCCTACCAACACTTCAGTTTAAACGAAAAAGATCAATATTTTAAGCAGAGACATAAAGTGTTTAAATGATAAATTAAAAATTTAAACGTTACATAAAATATTTAAACGTTATGACAAATATTTAAACCGAGACGAATAAATTAAACGAAGAAGTCAATGTTTAAATAGAAACGTAATATATTTAAACAAAGACATGCATAGTTAAACAATAAATAACTTATACAACTAGATAAACATAAAAGAGAAGAACTTTACAACGAAAGGAACTCGTTTTCAGTAGGATTCGACAATGGTACATCCGCTGGAAGTCAACCTCGTTTTCTATTGGACAAACCGTTTTATATCCATCGGATGTGATAAACTTCACCTTCACACGGGAAACATCGATACCCCATCGCTCATATATCTCAGCTAACACCGATTCTCAAGAAGTCAGCGCCGTGAACATTAGCACTCTTCCCTCCCCGTTGTATCTATCAATACCACAAAAACTCTCCATAATAAACCTTCATTTTTATAAATTGTGTTACTCTCTCCCTCCCCCAGAATGATCAGAGAGAGAGCAATGAAGAAATTCTCACCTTATCAGGAAACCGGCAGAACTCAAATTGAACAAACCAAATGAGAAGAAGAAGAAGATGAAGAAGAGGATGATGTGCTCGGCCTTCTAAACTTTACCTGAAAAAAAAACAAACATGAAGTAAAAAATTCCATAAAGTGCAATAGATGATGTGATTGGGCGGTTTTTTTCTCACCATTTACAAGGGCAAAAATGAAAATTCATAAACTTAACCCATTTGAAGTGACCGGGAGGGGGTAAAAGGGAATTTAAATTAAAACTGAAGGGTTGTCCGAGGTGTGTAAAAATTGGAGGGGCTGTTGAGAAATTTTTGAAATTCATGATGGATGAACAGTAATTTTCCCTATTTAAAATATATAAGAATTTTTATAAATAAATCATGAGAAAATGTGGGTGGACCCGGCTCTTTTCTTTTAAAAACATAAGTGGGTCCCATAATTTAACCGCTTACTTGGTGTCCACTGCACGCTCTTAATAGAGCATTTAATTAAGCGTTTAATAATTAAATGCTTACCGAGCTTTGCTCAATCAAGAGTTAAAGATGCCCCACATTATTGAGGAGAACTTTCTGGGCTGGTTCTCCATGAATCAACTGCCAAACCCATCAGAAAGAAAAGGACAAGAAACAAAAACCTTCTATGTGTGAGAAGGAACAGGATTTCGTTAAATTAACAAAGAACAATTATAAATGAGACTTCTCTGAATTATTTAAACTCTTCTCCTATTAATAAATAATGAATAACAAATCCAAAATTAAATTTTTGACTCAGTAGTACTGTAGAATATTATTCACTAGATTTCTATGGGAGAATATCATTCTTTTTCTTTAATATAAAAATATTTTTAGATTTTTTTTTTTTTTAAAGTGTTTATTTCTGTGCCAAATAAGTATTATTCTTAATATTATAAACCTATTGCTAGAGGTTATAGTTTTTTTGTGAGGGATATTAATCTCTTACAAATAAATATATAATATAGTGAGTAAATATTATTTATTTATTTATGTTGACATGTTAATTCTTTTAATAAATAATAAAATTTATGCATAATAAAAAACGGCTTTATTATTGCAAAAGACTAATTTGTTATAAAAATTATTTATGAAGTTTTGAATTATCTCCTGCTGATAATTTCACAAATTTTTATTACTATTACAATGTCCATTATATAATACGTGTCGTTACAATGGTAGTCGCATATGTATAATTAAAAAACCAAAGGATTTATTTTTAAATTTGGAAGTTTTAGGGTGTTTTAAGGAAATTACAATCTAACCTGTTTATTCTTATATTATTAGGACATTTTAGTAAATATATCAATTTTGATAGACAATTTTGGATGTTTACGCCTTTTCAATATCCTTGAGTGTCATGCCCTAAACCAAGCCCCATAGATCCGAAGTGCCACAAATAACCACACGTCCATAGGGTGAGAACCCAAATAGGTATACAAAGCCCCAAAACTTATATCAAAGTAAAAAAATACTAGAATTAAATCAATTAATAAAATTGATTAAATGAATTTACAACATTTATTAGCAGCATACAAGCTTCTTAGGGCAATAGCTAAATACACTTCATGCCATACCACCTTGATAGTGGGTTGTGATCTAAATTTGCTATTACTAGGGAAATAAAATATAATCCTAGCTTTTCTCTTTTGTCTTGATAAATAATTAGATCTACTATCTTGAAGAGTTTTAGTATCCTAACCTTCAATCATATTTAAATGGATTCATTGCTCCCCGTTCATTAGCAATTTTTTGTTCTTGAAATTCTCTTAAACTTTCTTGCAATCTATAATGAACATTTGCAAGACCTTTCTTACATGGCCCTACATCACCTCTTTGGCTAGCAAGATATATTTTCATTCTATAAATATCTCCACTTTTCAATATTTACAAATGAACATTTTTGTTCTATGATATAAGTCCAAATGAATTTTGAATGTGTTGCCAAAGCTGATGATATTGTTGCACTTGCTGGTGCTGAGCTGCCATTAGTTTTTTCCATTCCCAAATTTTAACTTCTAAAGTCAAACTTATACAAATTAAACAAGTAAAAAATCAATTAAAGAAAATTTTGAAATAGCAAAAATGTAAACCAAAACAATAGAAAAAAGAATAATCTAATATGATAAAATGAAGATAAATTTAATATAATGGCATTAGAAAAGGTTTTAACCTGAACCTTTATGCATGGCCAAGGATCAATTGTTGCACTCATAACAACACTGCCAAATCTATGCAAGTTTTATATGTTATTTTATAATAACTAAATTGGCCAAAGAAATCTTCCACTAATCAAGAAATGAATGTAATATATATAAGAAACTAATATTTAATTAAGGTAAGTAGTGAAGAAAAATTTTAAATTAATGTTAAAAGACATGAAGTTTACTTTATTTTTTAAACTCAAATTCTAGGGGCCATTTCTTTCTCTCCAAATTTCTACACCACAAACTAAAGTTTCTTAGCAAAAGACTAGATTCTAGCTAGACATAATAAAACCTAAATATCCGGTGAAATTCTTTGATAACATGAAACCTACAATTGTAAAACATAACACTTATCCAAAAAGATTTCAAAATCGCATTCAGAAAAGCATCCTCAATGGATCACTAATTAAAAAACTCCACCTGTTTCACAACATTATCAAGCCCATTTAACCAATTAAAACAAAATAACATATAAAACACGCTAATCACGTGAAAAAGATAAAAATAAAATAAAATAAGACATTAAGCAAAACGAAGAATCAATTGAAACAATAAAATATTCAATCTCATGAGCGAGAAAAAAATCAAGAACTCATCATAATCGAAGAAAAAACTTTGAAATTATAAAAATCTAGGGTATGGAAAAGCGAAAAGTAGGGTGACTTTCTCCTGTTTTTAGCTACTTGTATTATGTTTGAGTTGAGGATTATTGTGAAGAAGAGGGACTCTTGTTAGATCTAATCATGTTAAAGACTAAACTCGCATTCAAACAGGTTGAATTGAAACCCATGTTCAACTGGTTTGGTCTAACCGGTTCAGTGGTTCTCAATCCAAAGACGGTTCAACCTCCGTTTAGAAAAATATCGGTTCTATAGATGTTATTGGACACGATTGATGACTAGTTCCAAGTTGAATTAGTCTAACTGACCAATCCGGTATGGTTTTTTAGATCATGCATCCCACTAAAATTGGTCCTAGTTTCTCCGTTAGTGGAAATGATACTTGGCCCCAATTGGGCTAATACAAAAATTAGGACGAAGACATTCATTGGGATTATGCACAACTACACCAGTTATGCTAATATATTCAGTGCATTCAGGCCCAGGTGAGTTGGGCTTGGAAATTAGATTGGGGCCACCATCATAGACGGAAGGGACTTTATTTCAAGCTGGATTTGGAGGATTTTAAAAAGGTATGGATTTGACGTCATAAATGCAAATGATTGATAATAGGATGAGTCATTGTGTCTTTGAAATAATAATAAAAATAATAATTTATTAATTTAATCAAATCTATGTATTATTCCACATGATAACTTGTGTCATGTTGGTTGTTTTTAATTTTGAAGATAATTATAAAACAGTTGAATTTTAGTTATATAGTTATATTTTTTCTATTTGAAAATGAGTGATGCCATTTTTACCGAATATGTTTTCTTAATAAGTTTCCCAAATGACGTGGACGCCAACTTGCCATCCACGTCATCCTTTTTTTTTTTATATAAACTTCAAATTTGAACCTTAAAAATCATTAAATTCTTAAAATTAAAAAAAAAATTTATAAAATCATATCTAAAATCTTAAATCCAAATACTACAAAATCTTATTCCAAAAATCTAAAAACTTAAACACTAAAATCTTATAAAGGTTTGTTATTTACAATTTAGGAGACGTTTGGTTGTAAGGAGTGGAATGTAGAGTAGTGGAAGAGTAATAGCAATGAGGGAGATTGGAAAAAGAATAGGAACTAAACTATGTTTGGTTAGAAGAATTGGAGAGATAGTTTATAGGGAATGGGAAAAGTGAAAAAAATTATGATAAAATGACTATTATGTCATTTATGCAAATAAATATTATTATATATATAGTGATGAGTTGTGACAATTATATTTTTAAAAATATTTAAGTATTAAAGTAAATTAATTGTTATAAACAAATATTTAGCTTTGATAGGTAACTAAATCTCAAAGTTTTTGTGAATATCATTAATTATCAATTAAGTAGAATCCAATAAAGCTTCTCACTAAGCCTCGGCATATGTAACCTCTTGGAAAAAAACAATCTCATGTGCACTGATCACACATGTAACCCATATGTTATAAACATAAATATACCACAAATACAAACACACAGTTAAACATCCAAGAACATCCACAACATACATGCTATATACGAGAAGGCCAGAACCTTAACTACACAAACTCATCTCATTAAGCATCATTTTCTTGCTGGAAAACAACAAGCATATGAAGAAAAAAAATAATCATCAAAAAGCTATGCTCTTGCGATAGTAAGAGAAGATCTATAATCCACCACCACAAATTAGCCTCTACTAAATATAAAAATATACAGAGAGAGAGGGGGGAAAAAGCCTCTTCGTTTTTACTTGATGAATCAAGGCCTTATTAAATTCAAAAACCCCATAGTCCACAATTTCCAAATATAAACATATACCAAACAAATCATGATAAACACTGGAGATTAAAAAAAGAGACAAGAAGAAGAAACTGATTTTTCATTTCTCTTCTCACGAGGTAATCACCTCTATTTGTAGTGTACAAGGAGTCTAAAACAGGAAAATTCTACAGCTATATTCAGCAACTATACAAGGTAATCTCACACGATTTTAGCCTACAATAACGCCTACTCATCTCCTAATTGATCCATCAATTATAAGAATAGACAACTATTGTTTACATCCCCCTCAAACTGATGATGGGACATCAACAGTTTGCTTAGAAATATATTGTGACTACTTTGAGATTGAGATTTGGTGAAAAAGTCAGCCAGCTGCTCTTTGGAGGAAACATGAGGAAGAGTGATTAAGCCTTGCTCAAATTTCTCACGCATAAAGTGACAATCCACCTTAATATGTTTGGTTCGTTCATGGAACACTTTGTTGCAAGAAATCTTTGCAGCACTTTCATTATCACAAAATAGAAGAGTAGGTGATGCAAAGTTGATGTCAAAGTCAGATAAAAGACGACAAAGCCAAACAATTTCAGCACATATAGAGGACATAGCTCGATATTCTACTTCTGTGGATGATTTAGACAATATTGTTTGCTTTTTAGATTTCCAAGAGAGTAATGAGGTACCCAAAAATATGCAATACCCTGTTGTTGAGTGACGAGTGTCCTTACAACCAGCATAGTCTACATCAGAGAAAGTTTGTAGTTGTAACTGTGAGTCAGTAAAGTATGATAGACCCATGGTAGGAGTAGATCATAGGTACCAAATAATTCGATGGACAATACTCAAATACAATTGATGAGGATTAGAAACATACTGACTCATTAATTGTACAACATAAGCAATATATGGATGAGTCACAGTTAAGTACTTGAGACTCCCAACAATTTTGTTGTACATGGTTGGATCACGAAGTACTACTCCATCCTCACGACCATACTTGGCATTAATCTCTAAAGGAGTATCAACCACTTTTTCATCAGTAAGTCTTACCAAAGAAATAAGATCCTTCGTATACCTCTGTTGACTAATAAAATACCCATGTGGATGACGAGATATTTCAAGCCCAAGGAAGAATAGAGCCAAACCAAGGTCCTTCATTTGAAATGAGTCTTGAAGTGCATCCTACCATTTTTGAATACCATGACTACCATTCCCAGTAATTAGTATATCATCAACATATACCAAAATAAAAATACTCCCAAGGTTGGATTTGGACAAGAACAATGAGTAATCATTAGGACTTTGTGTATATCCCTCTTTCGTAAGAACCATCTTTAACTTTGCAAACCATGCTCAAGGTGCTTGTTTTAGTCCATAGATAGCTTTCTAAAGTTTGCATACTATATCTGGAGGAAATGAAGAACCTATAGGAGGTCGCATGTATACTTCATCTAATAAATCACCATTAAGAAACACATTTTTTACTTCCATCTAAAAGGCATCCCACTTTTGAGAGCTGACCACAGCAAATAACCTACGAACCGTGGTCATCTCGGTGACTGGACCAAAGGTTTCATCGTAATCAATCCTATGTTGTTGGTTGAATCCTTGAGCAACAAGCCGTGCCTTATACAAATCCAAGGAGCCATCAGCTTTCAGTTTAATGGAATACACCCACTTGGAACCAACTATTGGATGATCATGTGGTGCTTTGACCAAGTCCCATGATTTTGTTGTAACGCATCCAATTCCTCTTGCATTGCTCAAGACCATTCTACACTATCTACTGCCTTTTTGTAAGAGCAAGGAACAAAAATAGGATCAAGTGTACAGAATAAACAAAGTTAGGCAACAGGTTTAATAAGTCTAATTAATTTAGGAATAGGAGGTGGTGGAGGTAGTGTTTATGTTGGTGGTGGAGATGGTGTTTGTGTTGGTGATGGAGGAGGAAGGGGAGGAGACGTACCTGAGACCGGAGTTGTTAATGGAGGAGTAGGATGGTGAACTCTTCCTTGAGAAGTGACAATGCTCTACAAGTTATTAGCAAAAGATGACAAAGGAACATCTACAATAGATTTAAGAGCTGTAGTCCATGAAGAAGGAAAGTATGGGGTATTCTTAAGGAAGATAACATTTATGAAATTCTGTATTTTCCTTGCATCCCAATTGTAGCATCTATAGCCTTTTTGGGTTTCAGAATATCCAAGAAATATATAATGAGCAGCTTTAGCATCAAGTTTGGAATATTCAAATGTGGCTTTCAAGACATAGCAAGTGCATCCAAAAATGCGAAGAAGTTTATAGTTGGGCTTGTATCCGAATAACTTCTCTAGAGAAGAGACATCACCAATAACCGAGCTCAAGAGTTGATTAATTAAGTACATCGAGGTCATTACCCTTTCAGCCCAAAAGGCCTTTGGAAGTTTTTCATGAATAAGCAATGCTCGAGTCATTTCCATGATATACCTATGTTTTCTTTCAGCAATACCCCTTTGTTGTGGGTGATGCGGACAACTTCTTTGATGAATGATGCCTTATGTGGCTAGATATGTCTCAAATTCATTTGAGAAATATTATCCACCAGAGCCGGAGCAAAATATCTTAATCTTCCTTTCAAACTAAGTCTGTATCATATTGCAAAAAAATTAAAGACATGTAGCACTTATGATTTGTGATGCAAGAAGTATACCCATGAAAAATGAGACCAATCATCAATGAAAGATACATAATAAAATTTTCCAGTTAATGATTGAACATGAGATGGACCCTATACATCCGAATGGACAAGGTAAAAAAGAAAGATAATGCAATGACACTCAAATTGAAAGGTAAAATATGAGATTTTTCAAGAACACAATCATCACATATTTTATGGATGTCTGATCTAGGATTTAACTTGCTTGGTAATAGAGAAGACGATAATTGCCACAATGCCTCAATTACCAAAGTTGATTAGCTAACTGTTTTTATGAGATGAAGGTGCAAGAAAACAAGTAGAGGGATTAGAAGATTGTCAAAGTCCAAAGCGAAGAGTTCACCATTCCACAGCATGTCCCAATCACCTTCCCCATTCGTAGGTCCTGTATGATACAAGTAGAAGTAGAGAATGAGACAAGGCAATCTTTTTTTACAAGTTGGCCAACAGATATTAGATTGGCACATAGATCTGGTATGTATAACGTATTTAAAAGATGCAAAAGTGCTGAATCAAAAGGTGTTATAGTTGATAAGTGCTTGTGTATTAGTAATACAAAGAATTCTTTTCCTACAATGAGCATTACTTTTCTCATATTTTATCGCTTATACATGTGTATTTGTGTTACTTTTGTGCATATAGGGTTGTGAAGATGAGTATAGAAGAAAGAAGCCAAAGTAGATCATGGAGGCACTTTGTTGATGAAATCTTGGAGTGAACAAGCGTGAAGACATAAGTTCTGATTTAAGACATGGGAGTGTGTGCCAACCTCCATTATTATCAAGCTAATACATGTTTTGAAGGGGTATAAAGGCAGTCATATTCACATGTTCCAACTTGTGCAAAGCTAGCAAAATCATCGTCAAATGTGATTATTATTGAAGAAGCAACGTGATCTACCACATGAATGTGTGCCAATTCATGTGGTCTTGATAAAGAGTGTGGATTCGGGAGCATTTTGGCGGAGAACTGTAGTAAAGTAATGTCACAATTATTGTTCACAGGCCGTAGAAAACTGAATTTCCAGAAATTCACATGGGCGTGTGGAAAATCCACACGCCCCTGTGGATGCCCGATTCTAGCCTATTTAAAGCCGCGATTTCAGCCTATATGGGGATCCTTTTTCCATTCTTTCTTCATCTTTTCCCCATCTTTGGAGGCACTTGTGGCTAGGATTTAGAGAGGCTTTGGCAAGATTTTTGGAGTGGTTTTACAGTCTTCGACACCGTGTTCCTTCGGAAGAGAGTTTATTAGGGGAGCTTTCGTCGGCATCGATTCGGCGAGGTGTGCCCTAAGCTTGACGAAGGAACTTTTGATGAAGACAGGACTACTCCACAAGACCATCGACATGAACACCAAGGGGGTTTTATTCATGGATTTCATATTTTTACTTTTGATTTCATTATTAATTGTATTATGCTCCATGGAGAGCTAAACCCTTAGAGGGTACTTGGACTTGTAAACCCTAGGATGTTATTGTTCCATTGACCTTTTATTATGCTTTCTTTAATTGATGTCTTTAATTGAGTTCCAATCTTGAATGCTTGTTGAATTGATTTTCTCTTAGAGTGACACTAGGGTTGAGAATCCATCTTGGTAACCTTTGTGGATGAGTGACACATCATGAGAGTTAGACAATACTAGATTGGAGGGGGTTGAAAGGGTGAGTCGAGAGGTAGCGGAACGTCCCCTTTCCCCTCCGGTGTGATTTATCCTACCTCCACGTTCCAAGAGTTCTTTCCGATCACAATAGAGTGAAATGCTAAGAGACGAACTCCGCTGGGGCTTAGTTGCATGAGCAACAGAGTGAAGCGTTGAAGTAATCCTTAGTATCTAGGGCTTAATTGTGACTAGGGGTCTTTCGCCTAGGCCAATGGGTTAGATCTACATAAGAGAATAGGGTTTATCACTTGAAGTCCCTAGAGCTTTATGCAATCTTGCATAGTGTGAGGCACCGAGACTGAACGATTTCTCCGTCGGGGCATAGTGTAGGATTAGTCACAGTTGACTTTAGGTTTGGGACCATGTGTTTTAGGATTTCAACGACTCATTAAGCATCAGTTGAGAAACATAATGGTTGGTCTTGCACTTGAAACAATAGTCCTAAGGTGAGCATTGTCCCGGTGCCCCAATTTCTGTCAATTGCCTCTCCTATCTTTTATTTGTGTCTCCTTCTTCTTTCCTTATTTCTATTTTCATTGATTTTGTTCACATCACTATCGATTCATCTTTATTCTAGTAAAATAGAAATATTTATGTTTTAATCACTATTCCTTGTAGATACGACTACCCACTCACTAGGGTATTATTACTTCGACAAACCTGTGCACTTGCGGTACACACGCAAAAGGGCGTTGTCAATAGTCATATTTCCAATTTTCTTAATAGAAAGGGATTGACCATTTGCAACAAGAATGTTATCAAATGTAGAATTAGGAGATATATGAAGGAGAATATCCAAGCTTCTGGCCATATGATAAGTAGCACATGAATCTAATATCCAAGAGTTTCTTATACCATTGTTACCAGCCTAAAGAGCTTGAATAACTTGCTAAAGTTGTTCTTCGGAGAGAGTTAAGGCCCATGATTATTTTCAGAAGTTGTGGCAACATATGCTTATGGATGTTGTATCTTTGGTGGTCATTTCTTACAAGCATCAATAAGGTGACCTCACTCCTTGCAATATCTAAAAAAAAAGGTTAGAATTATCACTTCCTTTCTTCTTCTTATACCAGTTTGCAAGGTGTCCCATCTCATGACAAGAGTAATACTAGACTTTACTCAGATCACGTTCTTTTCCTAGATGAAAGCTTGCAAAAAACTGTCACTTCAAGAACATGTGTAGATGATGAAAGAGAGGTGAGATGAGTTTCTTCATCAATTACCTCATGAAGAATCACATCAAGAGTTTTAATCCCTCCTCTATTTATGGTAGAAGCATGCACATCTTCATCAAGAATTGATGAGATCTTGATTTTTGTCTTATCTTAACAATTGTTTCCCGCCCTGGTTCTGGGATATCAGACTCTATCATGTCCATTTCATTCCAAATCATCATCATAGAAGAATAAAACTCTTGAACAGTGTGAAATCATTGATACAAAGTGACGACCTCATGTTCTATATGATATAGTCATGCCTCATTATATTGCTAGAAAATATGACAAAGATAATCCCACATATCTTCTACTATTGTAAAAGGACTAAGATTGGCTGTAATCGACTAATTGACGGATTCCATGATCCACTTCTTGATTTTTTTTGCATTATTGATAATCCATTTGGATACATCTCCTTCGGGACTCTTTGTAGTGCCATCAACATAGCCCTATATACCATACCCTTCAAGAAAATTTTGAAAATAAGATGACCACAAAAAAAAATTTGGCCATCAAGTTTAACCGTCAACAGCTGAGATGATTCCATGATCATGACAAGAGGATGATAATGTCTCTAAGAAGAAGAAGATGTTATGATGAAACAAGACCCTTGATGATGTCTCTAAGAAGATGTCTTAATGGAACAAGACCCCTGATGATATCTCTAAGAAAATGTCTTGACGAAACGAGTCCCGACTTATTTCTCTGATACCATGATAAACACTGAAGATGGAAAAAAGAGACAAGAAGAAGAAACTGCTTTTTCATCTCTCTTCTCACGAGGTAATCACCTCTATTTGTAGTGTACAAGGAGTCTAAAACAGGAAAATTCTACAGCTATATTCAGCAACTATACTAGGTAATCTCACACGATTTTAGCCTACAATAACACCTTATTATCTCCTAATTGATTCCATCAATTGTGAGAATAGACTCAACAAGCATATGAAGAAAAAAATAATCATCAAAAAGCTCTGCTCTTGCGATAGTAAGAGAAGATCAATAATCCACCATCATAAATTAGCCTCTACCAAAGAGAGAGAGAGAGAGAAGAGTAGGGGGGCTCTTATCTTTTTTACATGATGAATCAAGGCCATATTAAACCAAAAACCACACAGGCCACAATTTCCAAATATAAACATATACCAAACAAATCATTGGCCTCAACAACACATCGGCCCCAAACATAAAATTTTTATGAAAACAAACCTTCAAAAGAACAATTACCAAACAATCAAAGAAAAGGAGTCGAGATCCCATTCAAAACACAGCCAAGCAAAACCCCAAGAATCAAGACCACATCATTCAAGAGAAAGTTTTTGGTTTATCGTTTATGATTAAGAGTTTAAATTTAGGATTTAGATAATAAAAAAAATTAAATTAAAAAAAAAGAGAGAAAGAAAGAATGACGTGGGTGCTGACATAGATGCCCCATCCACATCATTCGAGAAAACTATTCAGAAAATTTATTCGGTAAAAATATCATTAATATTTGAAATAAAAAAATTCAAAATCAATGTTTAGTAGGATGTAATTAATATTTATTATTAGTTCCAAAGGGGTGTATGTGTGTTGGTCTATCACTCAATCTCATATGTAAGCATCAACACACACACATAATGCTCTTTTCTTTTTTACATGATGAATCAAGGCCATATTAAACCAAAAACCACACAGGCCACAATTTCCAAATATAAACATATACCAAACAAATCATTGGCCTCAACAACACATCGGCCCCAAACATAAAATTTTTATGAAAACAGACCTTCAAAAGAACAATTACCAAACAATCAAAGAAAAGGAGTCGAGATCCCATTCAAAACACAGCCAAGCAAAACCCCAAGAATCAAAACCACATCATTCAAGAGAAAGTTTTTGGTTTATCTTTTATGATTAAGAGTTTAAATTTAGGATTTAGATAATAAAAGAAATTTAATTAAAAAAAAATAGAGAAAGAAAGAATGACGTGGGTGCTGACATAGATGCCCCATCCACATCATTCGAGAAAACTATTCAAAAAATTTATTCGGTAAAAATATCATTAATATTTGAAAAATAAAAAAATTCAAAATCAATGTTTAGTAGGATGTAATTAATATTTGTTATTAGTTCCAAAGGGGTGTATGTGTGTTGGTCTATCACTCAATCTCATATGTAAGCATCAACACACACACATAATGCAATGCAATCAAAAACAAGAGAAAGAAGACACAAGAATTGGTAACCCAGTTTAGCACACAACTTGCCTATGTCTAAGGGGGACAAGCCCGGAGATAACAATCTACTAAAAGAGCGGAAAAACAATGAGTACAACTCTCACACTTTGGAAATCTGCATATTGGAAATTTGCAAATGTCCCTAGATAGCAAGGCCTTGTATAATATATATTATTTGTATTGTACATAATGAAGTTGCACAAACACGGATAAATATTGGATTTGTGAATCTATAGATATTTGGTTAAAAAAGAATTCCTTGTTTAAAAAAATATACTTTTTTCTTCATTTTATCTCCATTTTTCTTTAATGTCTTCTCTGCTATGTGTCATCTTTTCTCTTAGTATACATGCATATACCTCTCTTGTGAGAAGTTTTTAGGTAATTTTTCCATTAGTTTAATAATATCAATAATTTTATATGTTTTATAATAGAACTTTTAGTTTTATTTTCATTGTAAGAATTTTAAAAAATATATATATGCTTTTTAAGTTATAATTGAGAACTAGTATCATCCACAACACTAATTTTAGTTATTATACTTCTTTGCATACATAATTATAAGTATCATTGACACACCCCTTGCGTGTGTGTACTGCAAGTGCATGGGTTATCGAAGTAATAAAGTACCCCGGTGAGTGGGTAGTTGTATCCACATGGAATATTGCTCGGAAACACAAGTATTATATTTTAACTATAGTGAAAACGATTGAAGGGATGTGTGAATAATATCAATGCAAGTAAAAATAAAGAAAAGAAGAAAGAGACTCAATTGAGATAAGGAGAGGCAATCGATAGAAAATAGGGCACCTGGGCATTGCTCACCCTAGGACTATTATTTCAAGAGAAAGACTAATCATTATGTCTCCTAAGTGATGTTTAATGAGTCATGGAAATCCAAATACACACAATCCCAAGCCTAAGGTCAACCGTGACTAACCCTACACTATGCCCCGACGGAAAAGGAATACTTTCGACGCCTCACACTGTACAAGGTTGCTTAAAGCTCTAGGGACTCCAAGTGATATACCCTATTCCCTAATATAGATCTAACCCTTTGGTCCAGGCGAAAGACCACTAGTCACAATTAAGCCCCAGCACTAAGGATTACATCAACACTTCACTCTATTACTCATGCAACTAAGCCCCAATGGAATTTGTCTCTTAGCACTTCACTCTATTGTGACCATAAAGAACTCTTGGAACGTGGAGGTAGGATAAATCACACCGGAAGAGAAAGGGGGCATCCCGCTACCTCTTGACTCACCCTCTCAACCCTCTCCAATCTAGTTTTGTCTAATCCTAATGAAATGTCACTCATTCACAAGGATTACCAATGTAGATTCTCAACCCTAGTGTCACTCTATGGGAAAATTAATTCAACAAGCATTTAAGGTTGGAACTCAATTAAAACATCAATTAAAGAAACATAACAAAGGTCAATGAAACAAAACCATCCTAGGGTTTACAAGTCCAAGCACCCACTAGGGATTTAGCTCTCCATGGAGCAATACACATTCAATAAGGAAATCGAAAGTAAAAACATGTTATCCATAGATAAAACCCCCTTGTCACACTATCGATGGTAATGCGGAGCCGCCTCGTCTTCTCCAAGGGTTTTTTTGTCAAGCCTAGGGCACACCTCGCTGAATCGATGTTGACGAAAGCTCCCCCAATAACTCTCTTCCAAAGAAACACGATGTTGAAGGCCGTAGAATAGCTCCAAAGACCTACCCAAAGCCTTTCCAAATCCTAGCCGTGAGCACCTCAAAAAGTAAGCAAAAGATCCCTTAAAATGTCCCAAGTCGCGATATTTATAGGGGCTGGAGTTGGGCATATACACGGGCATGTGGAATTTCCACACGGGCGTGTGGATTTTCAGAAATTGATTTCCTGCGAGATGTGAATAGTAACTGCTACAATACTTTACTACAGTGATTTGGTGCAGTAAACTACTATAGTACTTCGCCAAAATGCTCCTGAATCCACTCTTTTCATCGAGGCCACATGAATGGGCACACATCCATGCGGTAGATCGTATTGTGTCTTCAATGAAATCCCATTGATGAAGATCTTGCTAGTATTGCACAAGTGGGAAAACATGAGTGTGACTGCCTTTGTGCCCCTCCACTTTGCGTATTTGCTTGAGCACAATGGAGGTTGGCACACATCCACATGTCTTTGAGCACAACTTGTGTCTTCACGTTTGTTCAATCCAAGAACTTCATCAACAAATGCATCCACGATCTACTTTTGGTTCTTTTCTTCCACAATTGTCTCCATAACCCTACATGCATAAAAGAACACATATACACATGAATAAGCTATAAAATCTGAGAAAAGTAATGCTCAATGTAAGAAAAGAATACTTCGTATTAGTTATACACAAGCACTTATCAATCATATCATTCTTGTTTGATAATATATTTTATTTTTGAGTTGTACTGTTGCTTTTAGCCGATATCTAAAGTCTAATACAAGATTACATCCTAGGTTTTATCAATGTTCAAATACTCTAGAAGGATTACCTCCTATATAATGAAGAAGCAGAATATAATTGAATGGAATACCAAAGACATTAAAAACATGATTAAGTAAACCCCTTGTGCTTCACATTCTTCTCCACGCTAGGTTGCCAATATCTTCACTGAAGAGCAACCAAGGATCTCTCCTCTAGGAGGTGCTTTCAATGCCCAAGAAGATTGTCCAAAATTTCCTCTAAGAACCCCTAAAAGACCCCCTTGAATCATTGCCAAAACCCTTACCAAAAGATCCCAAAATCCATAGTGTTAGTCCTTTTATAATCTAAGAATCGGACCCAAATATCGGGGTCCACACGGGGGCCCATACTTTGAAAATTCCTAAGGGGAACACGAGGTTGACCCTCAATAACACGGGGTCGTCTAAATTTACATGGCCTGTGTTGGGGTCGTGTTGTTCTTTGGATACTACAATATGATGTTATAGTATAATGTTCTGCTACAACATCGTATACTAATACAATACACCCCTTAGTATATGGGGTTCTGTGCAACTCCCGTGTAGTCCTTAGGTTTCTCTGAAATCAGGAAGGAGTATCATTGCTCTTCACTGCTTGGATTATATAGGGTCGTGTGGACCCTCGTGTACTCCTTTGAAACTTTATTTTTTTGCCTGATTTCCACTCTGATTTGCTTCCTTTTTGCTCATATTATTTCGAGCTCATGATCTACAGCCTGGACACTCACAAGAGATGAACTAATTACTAATTAACACACAATTTGCCAAAACGGACAAGCTAAGTGCATTAATTTGTGATAGAAAATATGAACATTCAAGCACTTATCAATTGTATAGAAATCAAATTAATAGTAAATATCATTAAATTAAGACATATTCTCTATACTCCTTATAAGATAAAATAGTTTACAAAATAAAAGATAAAAGATAATTTTGTATTTATTATTATTTACCATGTGTTGTACACTGATAGAATAGTATATCTCAGCCTCTAAAGTAGAGACTCTAATTAATATTGTGGGTATTTATAATTAAATAATATTAAACTAAACTACAATAGAACTATTACACCAAACACACTCATAAAGAGAGAAAGAGTTATTATATTTATAGTAATTCCTTATTATCTGAGAATATTCTTAAATCTTGTAATTATATTAATTTAATATTATCAACATATGATGCCTAATTAAGGGCTATATATGAACATGTTGAGTTATATAATAAGTATATTAAAGGATTGTTTGGTTCATAGGTTTAATGTTTTACTACATTAATGAGATTAACCCAACCTGGGAACGGACCAGAGGGAACAGCAACATGAGGAATGTCCGCATCTCGTCGCAAAGCTCATTTTAGTTTTGGGTCATAGGGCAGACAGTGCAGTCCAGGGCACAAGGGTCCTGGTACTACCCAGGTGCAAAGAACCCTGGAGGTGACTGCAATGAGCAGAAATGTCACTCACCAACCTAAACGATGAGCAAACACTCGAACGTGAGAGCAGTGGATCACTCAATGACTGGACAAGCTTCAAGGAGAGAGGAGAGAAAGTAATGAGGTGTGGATCATTCTTTAGATATTTGAAATTAATTAAAAAATATTATTATATAATTATGTTCATTAGGCTTGTTGTTACATAATTCATGTTAAATTACAAAGTTATCTTTCTCAAATAATTTCTCAAATCATTAATATTCTTACTAAATAGATGCAAACATTCATGATCTTGCAATAGAAAAAAGCACTATCAAGCCCATCAATAACTCTTACTTTGAGCTTGAACCCAGTCAATCCACCCCAACCTTAATGATGATAACAAATGCAAATTTTAATTAAAGTAACATATAATAAAAAAAAAGTATGATAGATACTCTACCTATCTTGTGAAATCGATCTTTGTCGCACTTCCATAATAAAATCTTTTGCTAATAGGACCAACATTTTTTAAGCAACTTTTACAAGATAAGATCACCAGTCTTGATCACTTTTAATTATAATAGTAGTAGTAAAAACCCAAGTGCTACTAACTTATGATAATAAAATTATGAAAACATATGATTAGTAGTAAAATAGTAAAAAAAAAATTACAATTGGTTTTATTTAACTAAAAACACACTACAAGAATTAAGGCATTTAGTGGCAATTTTTCTGTGGCTATTTATTATTTTGCCACAATTGTAAGATTTTTGTGACAAAAAAATTTAATTGACACTATAGTTTAAGTTAATTGTGATGATTTATTTTTTTGTCACTAATACAATTGCAATTGTGACGATTTAAAATCTCTCACAATTACATTGTCACTATTAATATATTAATTGTGTCGCAATCTTTTTGTGACTAAAGTTTGTCACTTAGTCACTAATATTTTAATTTGCTTTAACAATAATATTTTTCCTTGCTCAATGTTTTACTTTTTGCGAGTGTCTACTAAATATTGTCATGAAAAAAAGATTACCATTGTGGTCGTAAAAGTCTTCCCTTTGGAGAAGAAATCGAAACCTTGAGAAAACTAATAAGTAAAGTATGTTTGACATATTTTAGAGACCAAATTGGATAAATGTATATATATATATATAAACTTTTAAAAAAATATATTCAAAATTTAAAAATATTTCTGAAAATACGAGATAAAAATCAATGTAAAAAAAAAAATCTCCAAATTTATACCTAATCCTCAATATTTATATTTTCAAATATTTAAAATTTATATATCTCTGAGATATAAAACTTTTGTTTAATATATTTTTGGAATTTTGTAAGATTATTTATTTTATTAAATATCTAAAAATAATCAAAACGACCTTAAAGAAATACAACTTATATATATATATATATTTGTTAAAAAAACGAATGCCCATAATGATCTCCCAAAATTTTTTAAATTTGCAAGGCGTAGAAAACATGACTTTAATTTAGATCATGCCTACGATTTCTAATATTAGAAAAAAAAAAGGTTTTAAAATTAAAATTAAAATTAAATGGATATTTACCAAAATCTCATAAAACAAAATCTAATTAATAATATAAATCTTTTTTGTAAATAAATTTTAAAAAGATAGATATCCCCAATGAACATGGCATATAAATAAATATAGATGGTGAGTAATTATGTGCCTATGGAGATAAGTGACAATGGTTTAGCGACATTTGATTCAATGACCGACAGTGACTCAACTAGTTTTAGATGTTGACATGCATATTATTGACGGTAAGAAGATTTGCTTCTTTTCTTTTTCGTAAGTTCTTTTGCTTATTTTATGTGATGGATTCGAGATAATTATTATGTTGTTTTATCTTTTTTTTATCTTCAAAGTTTGATTTATTGAATTCTTTTCAAAGATGGTTGTTTGTTAATGTTTTCTTCTTTTGACACTTTAAATCATAGGTTTCATAGTAGCAACATGTTGTTTAGATTTTGATTGTATGATTTTCTTTATCAATTTAAAATAATAAAAGCCAAATGAAACAAGGAACATGGTCGATCTCTTTCCAATTGAAAAAAAAATAATGGTATGAGAGTTGTTATTAAATTAGAATTCTTTTTGCAATTTAAAAAATTATTTTATTATATTTTTATTTTTATTTTTCTAAATATGCAGAATAAGCATCAAGAGAAGAGAATAACATTTAAGTTCCAAGAGAGGAGTATGCAAAGCAAGAAGGAGATTCAAGAGGAGTACTAAATCTCCAAATTTAGATTAGAGAATAGTTTAGGGTAATTTTCTAATTGTTTTTCTTTTTGAAAAAGGATAATATAATATTTGTATTATAGATATTAAAATTCCGAATTTCATATATTCGAAATTAGAATTTTGTATATTTTGGTGATATTTATTTATTTTATATAATACTAAATATTTTTATTTGCTTGTATGACAATATTTTGCTACTTTAAAATTGTCTGTTGTGAAAAAATTATCTAAGATATAACTTTATATTTATAAACTATTGTGACCACTTTGTTTGCCATGTTTGCCACTATTTAGTATCTTTTTGTGTCAATAAAATTATCACAAATAGTAAGGTTTTTGTGATAATATAGGTTTGTCACAAATACTTATATTTTTAATGACAACAATTTGGCAACAAAATTTGGAGTACTTATGGCCACATAATTTTGTTACAAATATTAAACTTTTTTTAATGAAAACAATTTGGTCACAAATTTTTTGTGTAATTGTGACCATATTTCTGAAGTGGTCGCTATTGCATTTGCTATGGAGGTACTTGTGACGACAAGTGACGACCTCAATAATTGGTCACTATTAATATTAGTGACTAAAATTACTACTTTTAGTAGTAAATTTGGTTATTACTAAAAATATAATTTCTTGTAGTGACAAAAGATATAACTATTAGAGGTATGTATACATAATTCGTTTGTACCACTTTTTACCTCTATAGATTCTACTAATAATTCAATAGGTTTTATATTAGTTCCTTCACTTGTTAGGTCATTAGAACTAGAGTGCATAGATGAAGAACATATTTAACTTATCCTTCTAGAGTTATGATCTCATTTATTCAAAAATCTTCATAAGAATTAATTAATCAATTATAGTAAAAGAAAATCATAACGGTACTAGTAATCTCTATTTATTCATTAAAAAAAAATAAGTATACTTATTTTGAAATTCAATAGCTTCTTTAATAAAGACATTCACCAGCAGCTTCATAGTATAATAAGTATTAGATATTCTAACTTTGCCTGCAATAAAATAATTTATAATTCAATCATGTATATTGAATCATTAAATAAAATTTTAAATGGAATTTTTGTATATTTGAAAAATTATAAATATATCCTATGAATATTTTGGCACAACATATTTGGAGTATAATAATTATAAGTTCTGATTTTTTTAGCTTTTAGATAACCATCTTTACTACAAAGTCAGTCCACAAAGTACATAGATGCTTGTTTTAATCAGGAAAAAGTAAGCACTAAAACCTATACAATAATATATGCAAATAAGATTATGATTTAACATCTGATATAACTTCTTGCCATCCATTAACATAGTGAAGTAGATTTTGAGAATGTACTGAAATATACTAAAAAAATCTTTAATAAAATTATGGACGAAACATACTCTAAGTCATCAAACACAAGATCATTGAGCTTCCTTATTTTTCACAAAATTCCTAACATTTAGCATTGTCTTGGCCAACAAATTCTCCTATTATATCTTCAACAAAGTTATATTACAAACTGTTAGTTGTAAGGACATAAACAATTGTATAAACAACTAAATACTTACCAAAAAAATTGTTTTCATCAAGTTCATTTGCAACCAAAAATATTAGTAAATGATTTAAATATAGAAATTTGTGTTAGAAAATTTTCATACATAATATATATAACATTAATCTTTTCATAAAATTTAACTTGCACTTGTGGTTTGTAGTCTTATATTTCATATAAGTTTATCTAATTACAAACTTGTGCATAAAATATAGTTTTCCTTCATGAATCAATGTTTTGAAAGATGAAAAAAACTTTTGATGTTGCGAATATTTAGAGTATGGTATACAATATCTTAGCATGAAAATATGTCATATTATAAAACCAAAGTAAAACATCTAATATGTAACATTAATAAAATAATAGATAGCGGAAGCAGGATCACTTACCTCCATTCATAGCAAATTGGATAAGACAAATGAAGGGATTGAGATCTGCACTTGAAGAAACCAAGGGCTCCTCCAAGCTATCCGGTTCTTTCTAGTCATTGGGCTATGTATTTGAAAGAATGTTAGATCAGGAACCCCTGATGTTGGTCTATATATAATTCTTTCCATCAAAGGATTAACTCCACTTTAAATTTTCAATTATATTATATCCAAAATACCTATTAGGATTAATATAAAATTAAATGATAATGCTATGGACTACTATAATTATTTAAATCTGCTTAATTTTAAATTATCTCAAAGATAATTTAAATCCGAATTAAATTTAAACTAACATTCTCCCACTTGGTCCAAACATTAATCATAAGTAACTTAATATCCATACACATTAATCTATGAAATCCTTATGTCTACATTAAAGAAATCAAGTACATGAATCATGGCGGTAAGTCATCATTATAAATCGAGTATTACCTTCAATGTATCACAATACAAACTCTTTTATGGTATTTCAACATAATGAATAAGCTGAATGCTTATTCAGGTCCAACGCATAAATAAAATTTGCAAGTACTTAATAATTGTTATTTCCCAAACTTAATGTATACACTTAACGAGAGGACAAATATACACTCAAGAGTTTCAATAAGATTGTATGATATCCAATATAGCTAGTGTTTCAAATAAAAGCTTACCAAAAAGAACCAAGTCCCATCTCTATTTTGCATATGATCCTTAAACAACTTAAGTGCATGCATTTCATATATGATCGAGAACCATCAATTCAATGCTAATGTGTATAGGAACACAATAATTGAATTGTCAAACTTAATGGCTTAAAGATAAAATTCTCCATCTTAGCCCAAGCAACATTACTTTCAATATACCTCGCATCAAGAGAATAAATAGCACTATGCATTTCTTTCAAAAGATAGCTTTGTTAGTAACTATAGAGGTAAACTAAACGTTAATTTTCGTAAGATCAACAAAGCCAATAGAATCTTAATCGAGAAAACTAACTATATAAAAATTGATGAACATAACCATGTAGCCATAGTTCGTTATATGTACCTTGTCACTTTCTTTTATGGTTTTCTCAAAATCTAAAGATTATAATGATATCTTCATAACATTCCAATAACAACTGCAATGCTAGACTTTCAACAAATTTGAGCACACATAGGGCTTCTCAAACTTAAGAATAAGAAATGTTTTCTAATTGCTCTCTTTCAAAACACATCACTATTAATAATAAATTATGCATTAAGTAAATAAATTTTCATCTGAAATCTCACATAAACTTTATTTGACATAGATTTTTTGAGACCAAAATATAATGTCTAAAAATAACACTTTATGATCTTAATGTTGATGACATAAGATACCTTAATTATATCATTCAAACTAAAATTCTTAGAGAGCAATTACTTCACCTAATAAACAAACAATATATGTATATTATCTATAAATATGACCAAAAATACATATTTTCTCCCGCTAGCCTTATGGTATATCCATGATTCACATTATTATCTATAAAACTAAATGAATTGATAAAATCATGAAATTTCAAGGCACCACTGATAGAAAACTTATATTAGGTACATTAACGTAGATTTCCTCAAATTTCTCGTCAAACCCCTTGCCTTCAATAAAGAGGAACTCTTGACTTCAATAACGAGGAACCCTTGAGGTCATATACCTCTTTTCCAAAATCTTAATTAAAAAGCTTAGTTTTCACAACTAAATGCAAATAAGCAATAAATGCCATAATTACATGAAAAGGCCATAGAAAACATGAGAGAATCTCTTGTAATCTATTCTATTTATATGTGTAAATCCCTTCGCAAAATAGTATTATCTTGTATCACTTAATGTTGTTTCAATGGGTCCATTCTATTTTAAAGTTCTAAATGGTCTCTAACCTATATGGCAACTAAACAAGATCCTAAATATTATTACATGTTATAGAATCAATCTCTCATACTTCATGGCTTTATACAACAACTTAGATTTGCCAATTAAGGCTTGTGAAAATTTTCAAAGTTACATTTAGCTCAACATTATAGGTACACAATATAATCACTAGATAGCATTTATTCTAGTTAATTTGTTTAAAGTTGAATCACCATAACATTGAGGACTTTGTTACCTAACAAATTAGTCAACAACTTCTGCTAGATGTAGCCTAACCTAATCTAATAGATCATGCTTTATTTAATAGATGTTTTTGATTATTCATCTCAACTTGATAGATGTTGTTTATAACAACTATGATCTTCCTCAAAACTTTATTGGTTAATCATCCTAATCAAATGTTTCATTATTACGAATATTTACATTTGTGGACTTTGTGATTCTAGTAATATAAATTAAACAACAAACTCTATAACCCAGCGATCAGGGTAATGTTTTAAAAAATATTAGTATATAATAGTCATCGGTCTATTTTTTTCCTCATATAAATCATAAACCTCTTAGAGATAAGAACCAAATGCACATATATTACAAACCAAGTTAGGAAACTAAATCTTTGCTATTTTACTTCACTTTATTGGTTTATCTCTTTATGTAATCCATACAAATATTCAAAGTTT